>NW_003314264.1:1101199-1213519 GCF_000143415.4 Selaginella moellendorffii
TTGGGCAGTTGGTTGAGCATGCTCAGGCTCAGGATGCTGAGGTGGCCTCTTTGCGAGCCCAAATGGAAGCCCCTTTCTCATTGGTGGATGGGATTCTCTACTACAATGGCCGTGTATATTTGCCACAAGTGGATGCGTTAATTACTCAAGTTTTATTCCACTATCATGATCGTCCCGAGGCCGGTCATTTTGGGGGGAAGAAGACGTATGAATTGATTAAGCGCAACTTTTATTGGAGGAATATGAAGGTTGATATCCTCAAGTATTGTAAATCATGCGAGCTTTGTCAGCGGGTTAAGGTGCCACGGGAGAAGCCGGGGGGACTTTTGCAACCTTTACCTATTCCTCAGAGCCGTTGGTGTAGTATCTCTATGGACTTCATCACTTGTTTGCCACAAACACAGAGGCAAAAGGAGCAAGTATGGGTCATAGTAGATCGGTTGACGAAGTATGTGCGGTTGTTGGCTCTTCGGAAGACTGTCACTGCCTCAGACTTGGCTGCGGTTTACTTGGAGAAGGTTTTTCCTGATTTTGGTTTGCCGGAGGACATCATTAGTGATCGAGATTCAAAGTTCACCAGTGGATTTTGGAAAAGCTTTGCAAAGGCTATGCAAGTGACTTTGAAACTCTCGAGTGGAGATCATCCTCAGACGGATGGGCAAACTGAGCGTGTGAATCAGGTGGTGGAGGATATGCTACGTTGTAGCATTGGTCAAAGGCAAGGACAGTGGGATTTATATCTTCCGTTGGTGCAATTTGCTTACAACAATAGCCAACACAGTGGAACCAAGCTAAGTCCTTACTTTGCCATGTTTGGAAGGCATCCTCGAACAGCGGTGGAGTTGGGATTGCATTTGAGTAAGGACGTTCAAGATAAGCTTGATTCCGAGGCAACTGATCTGGCCACAGAACTTGATGAGATTCTGGTGGTGTGCAAACGGAATTTGCAAGCAGCTCAGGATAGAGCGGAGAAGTTTGCCAATGAGCATCGCCAATTCCGGGAATATAAGGTGGGTGATCTCGTCTTTGTGCGAGTGATCTTTCGTCAAGTGAGCGGCGGAACACCTTGGTGCCTTTACGGACAGGGAAGAGTGATAAACTTTCCCATCGATATGCTGGTCCATATGAAGTGCTAGAGCGCATTGGTAAAGCGGCTTATCGAGTGCGGCTGCCAGTTGGGGTGAAAATTCATCCGGTATTTTATGTCAGCCAGTTGAAAGGTGTACTATCTCGGAGTGACGGGCCCAATGCCTCCTTGATGTATATGGCTGTGGAAGATGGACCAGGAGCTTGAGCAGGATTCCCCAGAAAGGGTGATCACCGGTACAACTCGTCCTTGGGACAAGGACTTTGTTGGGGGGGAAAGAATTGTTAGGCACCAGCTTTGACTACGTGGTCAATGTCGGTCAAAGGGAGGCTCAAGGGTATATTAAGGCATGTTAGGGTAAGGGACTTAACTTACCCTAGGGCTCACAGTGGAGCGGCGGCGCAGTGGAGCTTTTGAGGTAGCTCGGGGGTGGTTGGGTGGTGAGGAACCTCAAGAGGTGGCGTAGCATAGTCTAGGGCAACTAGATCTTTGTCTTTTTGCGCCGGATCATAACAGGCCCCAACCCTCCTAAGCAAAGAAACCAAACCTGTCGGTAAGGTTTAGATAGACTACTGTAAACAAGCAGTTAGAGTTGTTTACATGGTCACACCTTTTTAATGGAATAAGGAACATCGACAAAGAGGCGGGTTATGTGACCAGTCGACAGTAGCTACCCCATGACTAGAGATTTCACCATGCACACGAAGTGCCGAAGCCAGTCTGCCTATACTGGCCCAAACTCAAAGATCAATTGATGGACAATATCAAAGTCAGAGACAATGATATCTAAGAAGCTTAATTACTAGTGATTATATCTTAGAGTAGAACATAAAAGTATTCTAAGCAAGTTATCATCCGATAAACCAGTAGTATTGTAGATAGGAACCACCAAGATCATCATAATTTGGCAAACATAGGAATGACCATCCAACAAAATTCAATAGCTAGTATATCATCAAGGAAACTCAATGATGAAACTTAACTACCGAAGATAGTAGATAGTAAGCCAACAACTTACTAGAGAGAACTCAAAGAACACAAAGTATCATTGACTAACAAGCACAATGCTCGCAAATGTATCACCCAAAGGAAATAACATCCAAATCTATCAAAACTAACTCGAGCAACAATCAACAGAAGAGAATGAATGTGGTAAAACCAACAAACACTCATGCCTGCCAACTATCACAAAAGTCAATTTGAATAGATCCCAGCCAACAATACCAAGGAACTCAAGTTGCCTAAGCAAGTGTCAGCAACATCCTACTGACGTCTCAAACCCAAGAGACCAATCCAGAGCAAACCACAAAGAACATGTGGTATTGCGAAAAGCCAAAAGCCATCAAAGAGAACAACCAACTATCATAAAAGATCGTCAATTAGCCCATCAATATAGTGATGTATAATCATCGTTGAAGAAAGAATCTACCATCTCGAAGAATAGCAAATAATTCCAAACCAACAATAATCAAGCAAAACTTGTGATAAGGACAATCAACTACCCTAGATGATAGTCAATCATCACCAATGATTGCCAGATGCAAAGCCAACTTCAACATCGAAGCTAATGAGTCAAAATGCCTTCCCCAACAACTTCTAACAAATGGAATAATGAGCATAAAACTCAAAGAACCAAAGCTCGAAGAAGCCTATAGCCAAGTCTTGCTTAATAATGATCACGAGTCTCATAGAAGCTAACTTCAATGCTAAAGAAGAAATCATGGTGCAACCCATAATGTCTTCTTCAACACATCCATAAGCCAAACTTCATAATGCCAAAGCTAATGAAGAGCATTTTTGCATCAATCCAAAAGCTAAGCATAATGGAGCTATGCTCAACAAATGATCACTAAATGATCCTCCATGAATTCATCTATAGCAAGACGTAACTCACGTCGTAACAAGCACAAGGGAATCATGAATGATCAATATAGTCCAATTTAAACCCAATAAGGATTCAAACTTCCCAATATCGATCACTAACTCTTCCACTTGTAGAGTTAGCATAGTCCACGACTGAATCACTTTTCAAGGAAAAGCTAAAGCTCAACCCCTACTAAATAATCTCATCTAGAACACAACTAACTCAACTTGCTACTCAGTTCATTTGAACGTCAACACAGTTGCTAACTAGCAAATGCATGAATGCCAACAACACAAAGCTAAAGCCAAATCATCAACACTATTTTTATCAGAACTAATGAAACTCAATATCAATCCTACAGAGAGACATCTCATTTCACTTGAATCTCAATACCAACAATGTGAATGACAAGGCATCACTTTAATGCCATCAACACCAAAACAAAGCTAGAAGAAAGCACGAGTGAATCACCACTCAAAACTCTCCAGCAACCAAGCTAACCAAAGTCGAAGATACTTTAGTCAGTATTCGAGACCAATCCTCCAACAAAACTCAGTTACAGGTAACACTTCATCAAAGAGTGATTCACCACGTCCAAGACTCAATGAAATCTAACACCACGAACTAAACGCAACCAAATGATATCAACAAAGATAGAGTCGATATGCCAACATGGAAAACCTATGTAAGTCTAACGATACGATCCTCTGCAACACCATCCGGTAAAGCAAGCCCATCACTGCTAAATCATCATTGAGCAAAGCAAGTATCAATAGTCTTTTTGACAAAATCTACAAGTAATCACTAGTCGCAAAACAACTAACAATCACCCTTCAACTTGCCTTCACAAGACCCGAACACTAACTCATGTCATCGAGTTACATACTTGTCCAACATGAACATAATACCCCAGGTACGAGATAAAAGTTCATAGGCAAGCACAAACTAAATGACCACTCGAATCCAACTCAACCGCAATAAGCTTACTAATGCATTTAGTCAATAGCTCTAAGCATACCTTGAAGAGGCTAGCTATGTGATCAACACTCAGTCGAAACTAAAGTGAAGACCATGAGATGGACTCATATTGGTACACAACCTCCTCATAGACAAAGCTATAGTACGGGTACTAACATCTCAACCTCAAACAACTAAGTTGGACATCACCATCCTCAACCAAGGCGCAGGGCCACCAAGACCAAGTCAAGATCAGTGAGAGCTCACTACTCTCGTAGAGTCTAACGTAATGCAAGGTGCAACCTGCCACCAAGCACAACACTACAAAAGAAAGGCACAAGGGTCACCTTTCTTAGAAAAGCGCAACAGCCACTTTTCTACACCAACTCCAGACTCTATCCAACTCAATTGTTTTAGCCCCAAAAGTTAGCATCCCTTTCGGGTCGCATCATACAAACTACCTACTAAGATCTAAGCCAACCGAAGTCAACTCCAACCCCTTCACTAGTTTGTACTGGCTTTCGAAAATGAAATGGTTTTCGGACAAAATGATCAATAGTTCAGCCATTGGAAAAGTCTAAGAAAATTTGTGGAAAATTTCCATCCTAGAGAAAGAATAACGCTCAGTCCAGGAATGTAAACTTTCAAGACTCAACCAACTTCCTCCTACCAACAACTTCACATAGGTTCACCTCAACACAAATTCTCATGACCCATAGTATGCTTAAGCCTTGAACATCTCTACCCATCTAACCGATATCCAACACTGACATCCGCAAAGTACAAAATAAACATCCAAGGCTTGATCACGAAGACCACATCTTCGGATATCCACATTGCACTAACACTCTTCTTCAACCACCTTCAAGATCCAATGTGAAGCCAAAACACTAACAAGAAAAATGACATGGAAAATCAAGCTCTAAGGAAACTTCCTCATCACTTGAAATAACAATGCCACCTCCACTAACACAAGTGCTAGTGATGTCAATGCCCCAACTACACATCTTCTCCATCCAACAATCTACTCCAAGTGCTAACGGATCAACCAACAAGCCATAGCAAATGAATGCTATAACCCTTTTCCAACATCTTAATGGGCAAACTCTAGGAAACAAAGTACCTACTTAAGCTTAGCATAATGAACCACCATCGAGAATCCAGTCAAAGCTACTACAATGCTACTTCGTGCAAGTAGACTAGCTTCTCCATCAACCACTTTGGGGTTGATCATCATTTAACCAAGTAACTTTGTAAACACATTGCTCATTATCACATGGATATGATATAGACATCACAATGACTTGATCATCAATTGAGCAATACCATGAGCAATGTCAATGTCATTACTTTAAAGGTTTATGTAAGTATCAAGTGCTAACTCAATTCGACAAAATGCAACATAAATGCCACACTCCACCGATAGAGATTTACAACACCCAACATTACTAACTTTTGTTCAGAACACAGACAAGCTCATGCCACTCTCTTTCCGACCAAACTCAACACTAATCCAACACCAAGCTACTCAAGGAGCAATAGCAAGGTTCCCCTGAAAAGAATTGAGCATTGCAACCCTAGTCTTCCATAGCAAGGTTAGACAAAATGGTATAACGTTTCACTGCTATCCATCCCACAACTCACCATTTGTAAGACCATCATCTCCAATATGCATCAAGGTAGGGACTCTTGATTGCATAATGTGAACACAAGCAATGAGTTAACACCTCGTTGCAAATCATCTCTCCAAGAAGAGAAAATGATTTACGTATTTGATCCTCTGTCCTCGATGACTCTCTTTTCGATCTCATCTTTGACCAAACCTCAAGCTTGCTTTCGCACTGCCTTCAGTTCAATCCAAGAAAAGTTTATGAGAGAGCACGGCAATGATTACTTGAACCAATAGACTATTCCCTACAGTCTTGATTGATCCAATTATAATCATGCCTAGGAAGGATCCACTAGTGCCGTGCTAAACAGCTACGGACCAGTCTATTTGCCACTCATAGCAAACCCAAGGAAAGTTTATTTTCACCCATGGTACATGGAACAACTCATGGAACCACCGATAGGCTAACATTAATCCTGCCAACTCAAAGTGTAACCTCGAGTTGCTAATGTGCCTCACTCACGAGCCCAAGCGCAAACTTGTGTAAAGGAACAACTCAGTCCCCCCAATGAGCCCAAGAGCAAGCTCACATAATATGGAACAAAAAGGTAACCAAAACCTATCCCAAGGAACCAATGTGAAGTCTTTGCACCAAAACGTGTACCCACTCGGATCATCGTTTTCATCTCTGCGTATGCAACGAGACTAGTTGCCCAATCTCATTGGATAGTTCTCGCCGAGACTCATCCTCTGATACCAAATGTAGCGCACGTGGTTTTGTCCCTTTATCCTATGGTGATTTACCATAGGATAACACCCGAAGCAGAACCTAAACCCTCTTTGTGCCACGTGACAGATGCCACGTGTCACATGCCACGTGTCCATGCCACGTGTCCATAGGAACCCGAGGTTCAGGGCCTTGGGCCACTGAACGAAGGAATGGTGCCAAACTCCCAAGCGTGGAGCCAAGGAGTGATGGAACCGGACCACAGAGCAACTCCCGAGCATAAAGCCCAAGGAGCGAAGGGACAGGGGCCTGGAGCGACTTGGAACAGTCCTGAAACAACCAGCATCCCAATGCCAGGACCAGCACGCAAAACGGAGCCAAACGGAGTCTGGCGCTATTTCGGCATACCGGTGGCCTAACGTGAGAGTATGAGTACTCCACCAGCTAGCATGGAATGGAACTTGGGCTTAGACCCAAGCCGGACGCAGAACAAGGACAGGCACGCAAGCGAAAGCTAGACTATGCCTCAGGTTGGTCGGCCATGCCCGACCTACCCACTATCCTTATTATACATTGGGAACCCCCCACAGCCCCCCCCCCCCCCCTTGAGGGACACACGCTTTGGGCTTTCACCCCAAGCCACCCTTAGTACCAGGAGTTAGTCTCTCGGACAAGTTCAAAACTTACTAAATATGGAATGGCCTTAGATTGCGAATTTGGACACGGGACGAACACTATTGTGTTCAGGCCGACCTCAACATTCCATAGATATGCCAAATGAGCGAATCTAGACACTTTCGATAAATAGCATTTGGGACCGAAATGAGACTAATACAAAGGGCGTGATAGCGAGGGTGCTTGGCAGACACGGTAAGCTATCATCCAGCGATATTGAGGGACTAGTCTCAATACGCGAGGGTTCTTTCCAAGCCAATGCAAGACAGAGCAAAAGAGAACTAAAAGCCAGGCCGAGAATGCTCAGCTAGAAACACATAGGAGTTCCTACCTTATGTCCATCTGGCTAAGTACAGATGTTAAGCCCAGTTTACTAACACTTGGACAAGAGTGGCCAATGATGGGAACCAGCAGGACCGACCTCCTGCCATCATGGCAGTAAGGAAAGAGTGTCCGTAAGGACCAGTCGACAAGTATCTTTCGATACCCGAAGTCACATTCGCGACACACTATCCTTCCTCGACACTAAAGGCTAGAGTTTGTATCTTAATTCAACTGAATAATCTCTACTTACCATCTGCTCTGCGACCTACATGGACAATGTTAGAAATGGTAAAAGGTTAGGAATGGATGTACTATTATTTACCTGATGGTTTGTCTTGTATGACCTTCCTCCGCTGCTCTTTGGCCACCTCAGGCTGGCCATCGTCGTCATCATCGTCGTCGTCATTATTGTGATCGTCACCATTGTGAGGACCATCCAAGTCCTCTTCGTCCTCCTCTTCTTCGTCCTCCTCTTCTTTGTCCTCCTCTTCGTCCTTCTGCTCTTCCTGCTCATTATCTTTCTCTGGCTCCTCATCCCCCTCCTGCATTTCTTCCATAGGCTGCTCAGGCTGGATGGCTTGTTCTTCCAGGACCATCTTGGGAAAATCATCTGGCTGAGTCTCCATCTCAAAATACAAGACATCCATAGCCTATTTTAGTGCGTGACCTAGGACCGTATCCTCACCCGACTGTCTTAACATGGTTTCTGCACGTTCTTGCACCCTTCGAAGACGACGAGATGAGAAAAACGTGGCCCTGACTTGAAAAGCATCCCTCATCCATTGTACCTCTCCATTGAGATTGGGGAAGGGGAGTCCGCCATAGGTATCTGAGTCAGGAGGTGGTGACTGGCTGCTTTCACTCAGCCCTTGATCTGCAATGAATGGCATGAGCACACACTCCATAACCGCGAGGCATTACCTATCATCTTTTTGTTGCCCTTCTTCCTTTTCGAATCAAACACCTCTGATCCCGATGACTGTCCAACGTGCTTTCGCTTTTTATGACCACTGTCAGTTTGAGCTTGGCTGGTGCTTGCCTGTTTTGCCTTTGAAGAAGTGTCTCCTGCAAGGAATGGCATGAGACCACACGCCATTGCAAATATAATTTGTACCTCCTTTTTTCCTATTGCTTGTCTGTTTGTCCTTCTTCGATGCGCCACTAGTGCGCTTTTCAGTCCTCGTGTCTAAATATTCACAACGATCTATAATCAAAATGGCGTGAGGCCTCACATGACCTTACCTTGTGCAGGTTGTGAGCTCGGCCCAACATGGGTATCTTCAACAGTAGCTGTTAATGCCGTTTCAGCATCTGGGGGTGGCCACGCTCCTGCATACAGAGCTTGTGAGATAACATTTAAACTTAAAGTGCGTACTCACCAGGTTCGCAGAGAAGATACTGTTTTTCTTTGGCAACTGTAATTATATGCTCCATTGAAGTCACCTCTTCAATGGAGTTTATCACCGCAACACACGGGACACCCTTGAGTAGTGCGGCTCGAAAGAATAGTCCGCCGCAGTTGTACTCGACAACGCATTTGCCCTTGGAGTCGGAAGCAGGTGACCCACCCGCTATTGCGTTGAAGACCCAGCTGAGCATTTCCCATGCTGCACCTGGAGCTTTCTCTGGATTTGAAAGCTCCATAGCCGTCTTCAGTTCCTCAGGCACGGGTAAATTGACCTCCCTCAGATTAATTCGATCGGCCTTGTCGAACGAAGCTGGGAAGTCACTCCAGTCCCACTCTGCTGCAGGACCAATAACAAGGGCGAGTGTGAAGATGCGGACATTCGTCGGTATCTTCTTCTTAGCCATTATCCCATGGATCTCCCGCATCTCCTTGCCTTTCAACCAAGCCTTCACCTCGTTCAAGGCCTTCCAGAACTTGTGATAGGATTCGGAGTCGTAGATCATATAGTGGACTGAAGATTCCACCTCCGCAAGTCCCACCATTAAGTCAATGATGGAGCTGACTTCGTCTGCATGAGTGATCTCCTCGTTTGTGAAGTCCATCACACAAAAGATGTTCTTGACCTGCTCATCTCCGCGGGAAACGATGCTCCTCCACCTTTGATCCTCGTCCGAATTCACGTATACCCGGTAAGGTTCTCGATAGGCCTCTGCTGCGGGGTCGAGCTGTTTCTGAAGCCGGCGGTTGACATCCCTCTTAATGAAATTTGGATACTAATCCAACTTCTCAGCTTTACTTTTCGTGGCATCCCACAGCAGATCGATGAACTTGGGGGCCCCCTTCACATACTCGTCGATGTCTTCATTTGACAACTCCAGCTCTTCCATCATCTCTTGCGTGGTGTCGATGCTCACCCTCTCCACGGCCACTTGCTCGAAGATCCAATCCTTCAATAGCGCACGAGCTCTCAGAGTCGTGCACAAGTCCTCGTATGTCACAATATGGCCGGGAGTCATTTTGGTCTTGTTGAAGACTACCTCACCACATAGAAGAGCATTAGCCACTGTCAGAAGGTCATCGTCGTCTAGAGACCGCGAGAAACGCAAGGCGTTGAGCTTCAAATCATTGGGCTTCCGGCCGTCCTCCACACCCATTGAGTTTAGCAACTCCCCGTCATGGTACCTCCTTAGCACATCTACCCATTTGTCAAAAACAACTTTTGTCGTGAGTAGAATGTTATGGATGCTGAGTGTGTCATTGACCCCCAGTGTTTTCGAGAGAAGACTCGAGAATTCCTGCAATGGAAATGGCGTGAGGCCACATTCTATGCCACATGCAACGAGGCTTACCTGCCAGGCGCTAGTTGCTAGTGCACGTCCTTGTCCTGGTTTTTGTGGCTTCTTTAGTTGAACCCAGAGCTTCCGTGTTCGTGCCAATGTCTCGTGCAGACCCGATTTGTAGCACGTTTCTTGCTTGACATTCTGCGTGTGGTAGATGTATATGATAGATCGGAGGGGCAAGTTGCCTTTTATCAGGCGGACAACTCTTGTCTTGAAGACTTTCTTCACCTCCTTGCCCACCATAATATCCACAACTATCTCTTGCATCGCCAAGCTAGAATGCTGCCCGGAGACGGCATAGAACCGGATGTTCTGATCGTCCAACACCTTCCTATTGATCAAGTCTGGAAACCTCGTCTCGCCCTTCATTGTTCGGTAGTAGAGGATCACGTCTGCAATGTCGGGTGTTACTAGACTTGCCAGCATCTTCTGCTTCAGTTTCTCCACCCACTCATCAGATACTAGCCTGTGGTTGTATTTGCTTTGGATGTCGATACGGCTCACGTCGATTGTATATAATTTGTTGGAATAGTAACAAGTACTATTATCTGTGACGATTTTTGCTGCCTCTTCTTTTTCTTTCTGCTCTTTGCGGCTCTTCTTTTTGGTGGGTGTAGTGTTCGAACCCGAGGCAATGGCATCACCGAGTAGCTTCTTTTTTGGAGCAGGAGAGTCGGACGTCGGCTTGAGCTTGACCACCCTTTTCTGCTTCGGGGTAGTTTCCAGATTGACCCCCTTCCCCTTCGCTTCGCGAACTGGAGGCACTCTCAACGGCTCAAAGTTGGAATATAGTTTTTGAACACCGCCGTAGGTGAGGTCTGTGGATTCCATGTGATCTTCATAGACCCGCAGCATCTTTGAAATTGTGGGCCTCCTGGACAACCTCTCCCTAGCTCCCTCTAGGAATTCCTCATAGCCGCTGCCCCCCTCCGGGAAGCCGCTAAGATGTGCAAGGTGGATCTTGAAGGCAGACGCTGTCTCTACCACAAGTGCCAGTCCATATTCTTGCATGGAACTGCATGGAGTGTCTGTCACTTGGATGAGGATCCCCATGCATTCTTTTCTCCCACCATCTGTGTTGTACAGCCTCAGATCCTCGCCTTCCATCCCGAAAGTCCAACTGGTGAGCTCCTCCCCCTTCTCTGCATCCACATTGACAGTGGCTGGAAGAAGAACGCAATTCCTCGCCTATTCAGAAATGCACAACAATTAGAGCTGACAGATGAAAAGCTAGCAGCTGGAAATAACGTGAGGCCACACGCCATTCACCACTGCATCAGATGTCTTGAGGCTACATCCTAAGATGGCGTGAGGCTACACACCATCTGTAACCGGACTGCACTCGAGAGCCCAATCGGTGCATGCCAATGTTGCTACTGAATGGCATGTGGCCTCATGCCATTTTCTACTTGGCCTAAAAGACTTACCATTTGAAGCCGAATGGAGGCGTGACAACCGGACTCGCTGGCGAATGTGCACTGTGTGTGCAGCGGATCGTAGCAGCAAGGCTACTCTGCCACTTACAGTTGGAGAGTGGCGCTGAAATCTCCCGGGATGCCAAGTGGGCTGCGTGTGGGTGGCGGAGTGGGCGGCGGAGTTGGCGGCGAAGTTACAAACTGGGTGTGTCTTGAAGTGGACGCCGATGCACACGAGCGCGATGCGAGCGCGAGTGTGATGCAAGCGCGAGTGGACACCGATGCACACGAGAAACCTGTAGAGAAGGTAGATGAGCGCGAATGTGAGCGTGATCGCGAGTGGGAGCGTGATGCGAGCGCGAGTGTGCGAGCGCGAATACAAAGCAAAATGCAAAACCTAACCTCACACGCGCGAAATGTCACGATGGTTGGTAATCCCGCCACGTCATCATTCCTCGGACTTGGGCGCCACCATTAATTTCTGGATCGTCGCATGCATGCATGCATGTGAAATCCAAAAGAAATCCGCAACATCATCATTCCTCGGACTGCATGCACGCGAAATCCAAAAGAAAGATCATGATTGGGATATCATTTAATACCCTCGCTATATTTATACCATGAATGATTGGATATTCCAAAGCATCTTGTATTTCCAAAAATGCCAGATGTTCAGCTAAATAAAGAATGGTATACAATGTCCTTCTTGATGACCCTGCAAAGAAGCATCTCGATCGGACACCACATGAGACCACACGAGCCTTACAATGTTTCAGGGGCATTTGCCATAGATCCGACCGTTATTTTGCTCCAAGATTCTACAGTTTGGTGTGCATTGACCTTTCCATCGACACTGCAAAGGGACATTACAATCAGATGCGGGATCACAAGAAACTAACTTCACTAACTCTGGTTTCACCAAGATCTACGTAAGGAGTTATGAAATGAAAGGACCCTCTATATTGAAATGTGTTTATGGTCCTAGGGGCATTGTGACATATCAAAGGATTTTGCATCAAGTTCTGTATTTGCATGTTTATCAAGCTACTGAATTGCTAAACCCTAAACCCTAAACCCTAAACATGTGGCAAATGCTGCGTGAAGAAAGATGCCCTTTCTGGGCAAATGCTGTAAGAGGCAGATGCCGAGCAGATGTATCTCAGGCTAGCGAAGGGGACAAATGAAAGCTAGCTATAAACATGATGGGATGCAAATAAATTACTAGGCTGATCCTGCGAAAATCAAAAACCATAATTGAAAACATTGAAATGAAAAAAGAAAGGTTTATAATATTTTTGAATTTTAAGCAACCAAAGGAATGTAAGTAGGGCATGTGTTTGTAAATTTAAAAATGCCTCAACCACTTAAATTCCCAAATAAATAAAGCTGTTTCTATTTTTGGTACAGGTAAACTTTATAGCGTGTGGGCTCATGCAATTTTGAACCCAAAAATGCACCAAAAAATGCTCAACTAGCATTATTCTTTGAATGGCATGTGGCCTATATTGCCATAAATGGACGTACACACACAGCATAATTATTCCTTTACACGGCGAATAATCTTGGCGCGGATCGCTGACATGGCATGGCAAAGTTCGAATCACTGACATGGCACAGCTGGATCGAAGCAAGGACATGATGTGACAAAGTTCAACCTCCGACAGCAAAGTCTAGAAGCTACTCAGTTTGAAATTTGTCAGAGGAATCATAAGATCTGGTTTGTCAGAGGATTTGATGTGACGTTCAAGCGTGTGTTATTTTTGAATTCTCGAACTCATTCCTAGGTCTATCATTTTTGTGCGCCGTGTTCTTAGTTCCGCTGAGCGCAGTGAGCGCTGCTTGTGTAAGCGGCGTTGTGAGCTGTGGTTTATGCGTCTACAAGCGGTTGCGGCATTGCGAGCGCCATTGCGAGCGGCAGTTTATGCGAGTGGCAGTTTGTGCGAGTGGCGCTACAAGCAGTTGCAGTGTTGCGAGCGGCGCTACGAGTAGTTGCGGTGTTGCGAGCGGCACTGTCTTTGGTGTGGCTACTGCTTCCTCTTGATATTCGGCACTTGTGCTTCCTGGTATGTTCACCATGGAATGGCTTAGGACCACATTTAGAAATGGCATGAGGCCACATGCCATCTTGGGCCCTTGCAATTTCATGGCTAACGTATTGTCATGTATGTTTTTACTTGCCTGCAGCTGTGTGTATATCAAGATGGCATGAGGCCTCATGCCATCTTTGCCCCTGCTAGCCTATTGCCATATTCCTTTTGCCTTGCTGCAACAGTATATATTTTTGTATGGGTGACTAGTCACGCACATAAAAATATATACAGTTGCAGCAAGGCAAAAGGAATATAGCAACAGGCTAGCAGGGGCCAAAGATAGTGTGAGGCCTCATGCCATTAGTGGTACCACTAATGGCATGAGGGCTCATGCCAATTTTGTGAATGTGAAATTTCACGTGGGTGTCAATAGCATGTTTGAATAATGGCATGTGGCCTCATGCTATTGAGGTTGTTTGGTATGTTATGATTTAGGCCATTCTCCAATCATTTTTTGTATGGTCTTAACTTCTTTTCTGCACTTTCAGAATGGCCTCCACAAGTGCGACGCATGTTCCCTTCATGGATCTTAAGAACCGTGCTACATGGATTCAGGCAAAGGTGTTTCTAAACAACCCCGAGGGGGAGGTGGTAGTTGAGGGCTTAGCCACAGTTGTCGATCCAAGAGATGCGGTTGCTAATCAAGAATTGGGTTGGGATGATATTGGAGTTGCGATTTTAGAGGTTGTTGACACAGAAGAAAACAGTCTGACTATTGGAAGCATTGTGCGGTGGAAATTGAAGCACTTAGTGTTTGAGAATGTAAAGGATTCACAATCAAACACCACTACAACTGATGACAGAACATCTCTTCATGGGAAAAGAAAGTACACCTTCCTAAAGCGCAGCCAAAGGGATCTGAGCAACGAACCGAAAAGGCAGAAAATGGTGATGGAGGTTCGAATGGTCTCGACAGTTGCTTGTTGCAAGAGGAGGTGCTGTCAACATGTTGATTGGGATGCTATTGAAGAGGAGAGAGCAAGATACAAGACATGGTCCTGGAAGGCAGCTCGCAATTTTGTGTATGAGGCATTACGGTCATCTGTTGATGCTTCAGAACATCAGGTGGGGGGCATGGTCTTCCAGAGCGGTTTGGTTTGCATGAAGGCATGGAGAATCATTTATGGAGTCCCTTGAACCACATTCTACAGAATCAAAACTGAGTTCGAGGAACAAAGGGTTCAACAGGCAGTCCATGGGAACGACGGTACTCACAAAACCAGGGGTCATGTTGTATATGAAGAGGCAATCTTCAAGAGGTTTGTCGAGACATGTAGCGAGCAGCAACCACATAAAACCCGCCTCTTGGAAGATGGAACTCGAGACACCCAACGAGTTCTCCCTTCCATGTATACCAAGGGGGCCATATTGGAAGATGTGAATCGGGAACTCTAGAGTAATGGCTACAGGAAGCTGAGCCAATCTAGATTTAGTAGATTGTGGAGCAACAGGTTCAGGGATGTGAGTATAGGAAAGTACTCCAGCTTTTCAAAGTGTGACGAGTGCACTGCTATCAAAATGGCTTTGTCGAAGAATTCTTGCAGCGCTCAAGAGCGAGAGACATTGGTTAGAAGGCGGCTCGACCACAACATCGAGCAGAGAAGCTACAGGACTGCATATTATCATAATAGGATTCTCTCCATGGAGAGACCTGACTCTTACCTCTGCATCATCCACAACAAAATGGACTAGAAAAAGATGTGCTTACCTCGACTCAATCCTGCCCCCAAGGCAATCTCTTCATCCATGCAACTGCCTGTGTCTCTGTTTGGCATAATCACTCATGGGCATGGTGCCCAGAACTATGGGAACTTCTTTGTACCTCTATGGGGTGGCGGGGGTGCAAACATGATGATTGCGTCCCTAGCAAAACACTTAAAGTCTCTGCAAAGTGCGCAGACTGAGCTGAACGGCCAACCCTTGCATAAGGCCCTTGTCGATCGAACCCCATACAGGGTTCAGCTGGAGGAGGAGCAAAGGCTTGCAGTATCGCGTGGGGCCCCATGCCATCCCAGTGAATATGTTGGCCATCAGATTGTAGGGTTATCACGTGAGGCCTCATGCCATTCCAATGAGGCTGGTCACCCGGTGAATGCACAGCCTCATCCAAACGAAGTAGAATCTCAAGGAAGTTCTTGCGGCCGATGTGGCCTTCCACCCCATCTTCTGCTCCAAACAGACAATACTGGTAGTGAGAACAAAAACATGTACGTCTTTGCGTACTTGGCGATACTTGTTGCCAAAGGCATATTTGAAACGGTTACACTTGGCTTTCTCATGGTTGGGCACACTCATGAAGACATCGATGCCATGTTCAGTCACCTGGCAGAGTCCCTCTGGCGATCCAATGTCCTCACCCTCCCACAACGCTACGATGAATTCCAAAATTGCATTAAAGGCACTGTTGAAGCTGCACTTGTGACAGAGGTTCCAGACTTTAAGGGGTTTGTAAGAGGCTAAATCAGGGACAGATCCGAAACGCTGATTGGCCACTCCAAGCCTCTTCAGTTTCATTTCAACATGCGTGACAGTGCTCCAGTGATGAGGTACAAGATGAGAGAATGGGACACAGTGTGGCTGCCAGTGGACGGCATTGAACTCTTCAAGAGAGATCCCATAACTGGGGAACCTATGATTCCTCAGGGTTCCCCACGGCCGATGCACCCGGATGGACTCAAAGACCAGGAAAGTATAGTGGCCGGGATTAGACAACATATTGCCTTTTGGAAGAGGGGGTTGGTGTTTGGTGGAGAATCCTATTTTCAGAGGTGCAAGCCTTTTCTCGAATACTGGGAGAAGATTATATCTGCTATCCAAAATGGGCCGGTTGTATATGAAGAATTGGAAGAGTCCTTTTGGCCAGAACCCAGAACACCAAATAGTAGCGGAACAATGTCCTCTGGAAATGCAGTGACAGATAACGATGTTGAGGATCACTATTGTGGGCCGAGGAACAAGAAGCTGGATTCAGCATTCAATCCAGTACAGGTCTGCAAAGGAATGGTCGTGCTTGTCAGACCCAGTAATAAAAAACAAATGATATGGGTAAGGCGCTGCATCACTGATGCAGAGGAGGATGCGGAAACTAACTCCTTCAATGTAACTGTGGAGTGGTTCAAGCCAAGTTCCGGATATACAAAGGATTGCCTAGAAAAGAGATGGGTGCTGAATCCAAGGGATCCCAGCATGAGCATATCGGTGCATGATGTTGTGCATGGTTGGATGCGGAAGCAGAGTGCCACCATCACCTTGCCAGACCATGCAAGAGATGTAGCAAGAGCATTCATAACCCGGGTTCAAGGTGAAATTCATTAATATTCCTTTACTAAGTTTCTAATGTATTTTATTTCAAGGTGAACAATCCGAATCTGAATCAGAGGAGGTGTGATGGCATGTGGCCTTACGCCATTCCTAGGTGAGATGATACAAATAACAAGTATAAATTCTTAGTTGTTCTAGCAAATCTTACTTAAAGTTCAAGGTGAATAAGCCGAATATGAATTCATCGGATTGTTATAACAAATTGCGAGGTGATGGCATGAGGCGATACGCCATTTGAGAGTGGTAGCCATTCCTATATGAGGTGAGTGAAATATTTATTAGAAATACCTCATTCAATTATGCACTTCTAAATCTTGGTCCACTCAATACTATTTGCATGTTTTTATTTTAATTCTTTCTCTAAAATGTTATTTAGCATGTGGCTTCATGCCATTGCTCTCCACAATCATGCATTGAATTTTTCTATCCTTGCATAATACTTCTCCATATATATAGCATGTGCGCACATGTGATATGGTTCATTAAGCCTGATATAGTGTGTGAGGTAAAACAAAGATGATGTGACATATGCATTTACCAATCACATGTGCATAAATCTAATAATATGGCGTGTGGCCCATATTAATGGCACATAAACCCATATTGTGGGCTTACATGCTTTATGTACCATCATTCCCTTGTAGCGTGTGTGTTGGTTTCCTTTTATAACACAACAAACTCCATATTTTAGGGTGAAGAGCGTTCTCATGGCAAGCACAAAATCTGTAAGTGAGGCAGAAAAGGAGACGGAGAAGGAGATAGGTGAAGATGTAGAATATATAAGTCTTCCAAACTCCCCGTACTATACTCCAGGTGATCATTTTTCTGAACAAACGGCAACATTAACAACTATCGAGAACGCCCCAGTAACGTCAGAGACAACAATCCAAAGCAAAACAACTGACCCGGAGAAGGATGATAGTACCGCTGAGAGTACCAAAAAGGAGGTGTCCACTAGCGCTTAGGCTTATAATGGCGTGTGCCCTCATGCCATTTACTTGATCACCAAATACCTTTTTCCCTTTGCACTAGTATATCTTAATACCGGCCTGAGAAATAGAATGGCATGTGCCCTCAGGCCTTTTACTAAATCACCTTTGAAAGAAATGCAAGCCTTTATGTCGTAAAAAAAAGGTACTAGAGAAATTCCTTAATAATATGAATGTTATTTAGTTTTATGAAAATACACTAAGGGTCAAATGAGTTAAATGACTTCTCCAGACTAGCAATGCCTCTTGCTACACCTTCACAATTAGATTCGTTAGAAAAAGATAACATTGAATAATATCTAAATGTTCTCACCATTTAGTTATATGTCTGGCTAATAGGAATGACGTTCATCTTGGAAAGCTCACCACACGCTCAATGAACAAACAAATAGTGTGTGCGCCCATGCCATCGCTCTTCTTTAGCTTCAGATTCGGCTTGTTCACCTTGACAATGAGATTTATTATACAACCAGATGGACTCAATCTGGACACAAAGTCACCGCGCTAGTCACCATGCCCTAGATATGTCTAGCCCCTGGACAAAAAACATATAATTTCACGTCATTTTCAAATACTTGAAAATTTGTACCTAGTCCCATTTTACTGAATAAATCCCACTTTAACGAAATAGAGCATACAAGCAATGAGTCACACCTCATTGCAAATCATCTCTCCAAGAGAAAATGATTTACATATTTGATCCTTCGTCCCTGACGACTCTCTTTTATCCTATGGTTATTTACCATAGGATAAACACCACAAAGTGGAACCTAAACCCTCTATGTGCCATGTGTCAGATGCCATGTGTCTATAGGATAGTGGTGTAGAACCCAAGTTTCAGAGCTTTGGGCCACTTAACGAAGGAACAGTGCCAAACTCCCAAGTATGGAGCTAAGGAGTGTCGGAATCGAACCATGGAGCAACTCTCGAGCATACAGCCCAAAGAACAAAGGGACAGGAGCCCAGAGTAACTTGGAATAGTCCTAGAGCAACCAGCATCCCAATGCCAATACCAGCATGCAAAACAGAGCCAAATAGAGTCTAGTGCTATTTCGGCATACCGGTGACCTAACGCAAAGATATAGGTACTCCACCAGCTAGTATGGAATGGAACTTGGGCTTAGACCCAAGCCAAACACAGAACAAGGACAAGCACGCAAGTGGGAGCCAAACTATGCCTCAGGTTGGTCGGCCATGTTCGACCTACCCACTATCCCTACTATACATTTGGAACCCCCCACAACCCCCCTGCCCTTGAGGAACATACGCTTTAGGCTTTCACCCCAAGCCTCCCTTAGTATCAAGAGTTAGTCTCTGGAACAAGCTCGAAACTTACTAATTATGGAATGGTGCTCGATTGCGAATTTACTGCCACAATGGCAGGGGGTTGATATTGCTGGTTCCCTTTATCAGCCCCTCTTGTTCAAGTGTTAGTTTACTAAGTTTAGCATCTGTACTTAACCAGATGGATATAAGGTAGGAACTCCTATGTGTTTCTAGCTGAGCATACTCGACCTAGCTCTTAGTTCTCTTTTGCTCTGTCTTGCACTGGCTTGACAAGAACCCTTGCATATTGAGATTAGTCCCTCAATATTGCTAAATGATAGCTTATTATGTCTGCCAAACACCCTCGCTATCATGCCTTTTGTGTTAGTTTCATTCTAGTCCCAAATGCTATTTATGAAATGTGTCTAAATTTGCTCATTTGGCATATCTATGGAATGTAGAGATCGGCCTGAACACAATGGTGTTCGTCCCGTGTCCAAGGAAAGAGTGTCCATAAGAACTGACCGACAAATAACTTTCAATACCCAAAGTCACATTCGCGACAGTTATTCTAACATCTGTGGATGATCGCAAAGTATATGAACTTTCAGCATTCCGATTAGGATGATTATTTGCCATCTCTTCGGTATGCATATGTTACAAGGATGCAGAGTTTTGTTGGTGCTTCACCATATAAACTCCTATATGGTCATAATCCAATATTACCAACTGAGTTGGGTTTAAATTCGCAATTGCCATGAGCTACCGATGCTAAGTTGTGGGATTAATATTTGATGAGCATTCTTCCACTTGTCCGAGCGGAGTCTACCGAACATTTAGGCCGTGTACAAATGGGACAACAACGGTGCTACAATTCCCATCATCGTCCATCTGCGGAGTACAAAGTGGATGATTTAGTGTTAGTCTGTTCTCCGCATCTTATAGTACGTGGTTTATGTAAGGGGCTCTTGCTCAGTGGAAAGGATCATATCAGGTGTTACGGCAAGTTGGACCACAAGTTTATGAGGTTCGGCATGACGTCCAGCAAGCCGATCCTCTAGAAAATCTTGATCCTCTAGATCAAGATTTTATGTTTCTGGGCTAATTAATATATATATTTTTTGTATTCCTTTTCCATATTCCATGCCTTCACTCTTATGATGTTCTTCCAAATCCCGGCCCATTTCCATTTCAATCTTGATGGTCTTCCATTATTCCAAGAGGAAGGGATGATATGAGGTCCAAATGTATAGCTATGATACCATACACTAATATTAGCGTATGGGATTTTAGTAGTTGTTGAATTGGTTTCAATCTGTACCACTCACTCTTGTATATAAGCTAGGGTTTTTGGGCTAATTAATATATATATTTTTTATATTCTTTTTCCATATTCCATGCCCTCACTCCCTCTCTCTCTCTCTCCTTCTATATATATATATATATATATGTATATGTATATGTATATGTATATATATGTATATGTATATATGTATATATATGTATATATATATATATGTATATATATATATTGATATAAGTAATCAAAAGCTTTTATTATGGAAAATGCTTTAATACTTTATTGTCATTTGAGCCAATTATATATACAAATCCATCATCTTCCATAGATAGGATTGTTGATTTACAACTTCGACAATTAATATCTATAAACCATATATTGACATCTTTATAATCTTTTATTACTAATTTTTTTGTCTCTAAAAGTAACCAACAATCAATATCTTTGTTAGTGGTGGGACTATCCTATAAAACATGCATTCTCTTCCATGTTAACACTAAATTACAATTTTTCTGAAGAGCTAATTTATAATATCCATTTGGAGAAACTAGTGGATTCAACTTGAGTAAATAGGATCCTATCTCAAATTTTTCACCACTCATAAGTGTAGACCTGTAAATCCAACAATTATTAACAGCTGTATGTATATAAGTTTTATTATAATTCACAGCAATACTTATAGGGATTTATTTTCTAACATTTAGTAGTTTGTAATTTATGCCAACATAATCCAAAGTAGCAGCTATAAGACCATAATTTCCTACTTGAGCTTCTTTTAAGATATCAAACAAAAGCTGATTAAGTTTTCCAATAATTTCTTCTCCTGATGTGCCTGTCCTTGTTCATCTCCATGCCATACTACACATCTAATTAGAACTTTTACTGTATATCCATATGGTAATTTCAATAACTTTATTTGATAAAAAAAGAGTTTCAGTCCAAGTAAATGCATTATAGTATTTATATGTTTCTTCAATTTTAGTATCCGTAATATTCATTAAAAGCTTTCCAATTTTATTAATATCACTTCTAGTACTAAGACCATAAAGTGTAAGAGCTCCCAATTTACATCTGCTTGAACAGTCAGATCTGCTAATCTGAGAATCACTATTAGAACAATAGCTAGCTTCATGGAAAATACATAGAAGTGTCCAAATGAAACAATTACCAGCTATTTTGTATCCATCAGAAATAATATTATAAATTTATTAAAATCATTATTACAAGACTGAACCATTAGCTTCATATAGTGTATCACGTGTCTCGCAGCTAATAAAACAATTTTCATTGCTGATGCCCAACGAAGGATTGCAGCTCAGCATTGCATCTTCACTGGTGCTAGAATAATAGCTTGCGTTGCAGTTGTTCCTGGGACCGAAACGTTCCTTAAGACCATGTTCATGGGTCGAGGAGGCGGCATGAGCACCCTTGCAGCTGACTCTCGTCTCTGGAGAAAACCAAAGACAACCAAAAGCAAAAGAGAATGTTGTGGGTTTTTCACTGAAAAGATTACCTCCCTATGCTGTGGAGCAACATCTGTGTCTCTTGAGGATTCATCCCTGTCATCTCCTGGCCTAAAAGAATGAAACGAAGTGCTACTATAAACTTGAAAGCATGGAAAAAATACCTCGGACTTCTGTCTGTCCACTCATCATGTATGTATGCTTGTATAAAAGCTTTTGAATTTGCACATGCCCACCACAGATCATAGGAGAAACTGATCCCTTGAGAGGGTCACTGCGAAATCATGTTGAAGAGAGAGTCTCTACTTATAAGTGGGGATTATCAATGTAAGGCAGTGTGTCATGTAACCCAGCAGCAAAGCACATGGCTACAATGCCTTGGGATTCTTAATTCCTCTTGGAGTCACTTTCACAACAGCACAGAATGCTACTACTTGAGGAGGAGAAAAGGGAAAAAAGAAGAAAAAACTATGAGAAGGAATGAATTTCAACGAGTGAGATGGCGATGGTGATCCAAAATATTTCGGTGCTCGAGCTCCGCGATTACCAAGAGGAGGAGGATTATCATCGGGATTAGCGCCACCACTAGCGCCCCCTACGCCGCCTTCGCCACCGCCATCGCGATCGCCCCAGCTGAGCCACGCCGTCAAGAATGCCGCATTGGCGGCCCAGGGCATGGACAAGCGCCTGGATCGCTGCTGGTGCTCGAGAGGAACGACGATGCCGCCAGGATGAGCACAGCAAAGGACACTGCTACTGCGATGGATCCCCATAGAGAGAATTTCATAGGAGAGCTACGCGATCGATATCGATCGATGGAGTGGGCTCGCTAGAAATATTTTGCCTCTCGGCAAAACCTCTCGTGACACCTGTCCAGGCGTCATATGACGTGGAAAACGTCTGTTCACCACGTGGCAAAGCATAAACCCTAATGGCGCTGCAAATGCGCATGGCGGGTTACACTCGTCTCGATTCGAGGTTGTTCTTCCGGGGATCGATTGCCAGGTCTAGATTTAGCTGCATTGCCACTGCGACTGCAAGCGGCTCTGGCTGGTGGAATCATGGAGTGAGACGCCATACTTGGAGCTCATTCTTCCTCCGCCCCAAGGGGAGGACACCATATGACCTCCGCAGCTCTTATTTTATAATAATTACTAACACTTGCCCAGCATAAACTGCCTGGTTAACAAAGTTTTTGATCCACAGATTGATGAATCCAGGCCAACATTGAAATCCATGCAACTGTTCTAGCACCAATGGTGATGTTCACTATTTGTGCATAGCAAATATTAAGCCTGATCCAAAACAATTCACAATATCCTCATAGCCCAAATCCTCATCGTTCCCAACACCTTGCCATTCACCATTGCCCATACCAAGCAGCTTGTCCAACATGTTTCTAGATCAAAGCTGTAAGGTGATTATGAAAAATTGCTCTAGCTGTGTTGCATATTTTCTTCCACAATGAATGCTTCACTCCTAACAGACTCTTACAATCGATTGTATGTTATAAATCAGATGCTGAGTCTAAGACTTCAGAGAAGAAACAACACCCAGCATTTGCATTCACATCAGCACTCCCTCCTCCTTATTATAGGAGGAATCCACGTCCTGCCACATTCTCTATGATCCCAGCTCGCCTGCTTGCGCTGAGAGCCCGAGGGTGGCGGGACTCTACCAAAAGGAAGGCAAAAAAGTCACCTTGCGTAAAAAACTTTCAATGTCTAGACCTCTGTTTGCACGATGGTGAGCAAAGCATTGGCAGTGCTCCTGTACTGATAAACAAAACGATTTCGACCATTGTTGGCTGGAGTTCAATGCAAAGAAACGCTGCTTGCAAAGGAGAGAAAAGAAACTACAGCCTGGTTTTGTTTTTCCATGTCGATCGAGCCCTTGTAACAATCAACCTGACAAGACCGAGTGCTAGGTAAGTCTCTAGATTTTGTGTAAGTTATTTGGAATCTAGAGGGGATTTTAGGGCTTCTTTGTGTATTGGCAGAGAATGGAAGTGGGAGGAGGCCAGCTGTTGCCAAGGTTGCCACCATCATGTTGACACCAGTTTCTTCAATGCTCGAGTCACCCAAGGATACCGTGGAAGCTGAAGATGCAGGAGCACCGAAGTCTGTTCACTTTGCTCGAAGAAGTCCGAGACACTTCAATGCACCCAGGAGAGAGAGGAACCGGATCTGAGAGGAGGCGGAGAAAGAGGCTGTGGAGAGAGCCCGGAGGAGTGTACAATCAGTCCCTTTTGTAAGCATGCAATGTTGGCTGTGCATGAAGGATTTGCAATGCCTCCAATCTAGAGGAAAAAAAAAAAGCACTCGTCTTTCTCGAAGGGCAAAAGAGAAGAATAAAATTATTGGCATTCTGAGATTTGAGCATCATGGTCTCGTTGCCAATATTTCTCCTGCAGAAAGAAAAACCAGGGTTCTAAGGAGCAAAGACACCACAAAGTATTGCAAAAACCAAATCAAGAAAAGAATGAAAACAGCAAGAAAAGACGCTAAGAGTTGAAGCGTTTGAGAAGAAAAAAAGTAAAATGGAAGACATTAGAAGAAAGTGCAGATAAATTGATTAGATCTTGACATAAATAGTACCAAGACATGGCTCGTTCTAATGACATTGACATAGCACCTTAGATTTGGATCACAAATCAGCAGTAGTGGCAGGGGCTGTCTTGCCATTTCATAAACCCTAGAAAAACATTACAAAACAAAACTAAATCGCTCAACAAGTGAAAATTGCAGTCATGGTCAACACATTGCATGTGACACATGTTATACTGCTTGCTTCTCTCACCCCACACAAGTTAGCCTCCCATTGGCTGAGAGCAAACATTAGCACAATTATTTACTAAGACGTGGTTAAAGAAATAACCCCTTTATCCCTCCTTATTATGATAGATTTGGTGTATAATGGGAATCAAGCTTGAATATTTCTTTAGTTAAGCCTAATTAATTATCCAAGTACATGTGTTTTAGTTAAATAATTAATAAAAATTAAGAAAATGATTAATATACCAAGTGAGACCTCCAAATGGTCCCACTTTAATGAAAATGGGCTTTTTTGTATGCCGAACAGAAACAAAAACTAACATGAAGTGTAAGGAGGAGAAATTTGTCAGTACCGGCTGAGAATATGGCTTATCTTGAAGTTTTTTCAAATTTTGTCTTGCAATTGTAATTTATAATAGTCACTAAATTTTTTTTATTTAATAATAATTATATTTTGATAGTGTTACAGTTAAAATACAATATTACATAAAGTAAATCCATAATATATTACTAATAACAACTCTAATTGGATGCAATGATAAACTTGATGATACTTTAGTGGCAACCACATCATCACACATAGCTCATCACTCATCTATAAAACAGTTATTTGTATTAATATTAACTTTAATATCCTTTCCTTTATAACTTTTATTACTATCAATGTCAAAACTCAATTTTCTTTAAGAATGTTAGTATACTATTTTACATCTAAGTGTTGGAATGATATTCTATACTTTCAACCAAAGCTTTGCCTAAAACTTTTGATACACATTTTAAAATATAATTAATGTTTTATAAATAAATTATAAAAGTTTTAATTGTGAGGTCCAAGTGTATGACTACAATGCCATATATTAATATTAACATAGTGGGATTTTGATAGCTGTCAAATTGGTTTTAATTCAGTTCCCATTCCATATTCCATGTATGCACTCACATTGGTGGAGATGAAGGGCACCTTTGATTGTCCCTGAGGAGTGCTTAAATTTGGGATTTTGGATTAAATCTAGCTTTTATATTGTCTAGATCTAATTTTTTTCATGTCCTATCTTTTATTCTTTCTTTTCAGGATTTTGGTTTAAATTTAGCTTTTGCATTATCTAAATATCTCTTTCCTTCTAGCTTTTTTTTTTTACTTTTTTCTTTTCATTCATCTTCATGGTAAGTCTCCTCCTCCTTTGGCTTTAGAGCAGCATTTGGTGCAATTGCTTGATGCTATGTGGTTATAGTTAAACAACCAAACTCAATTGATGGTGGCATTTATGGCACATGGTACAATTCCCCTTGCTCTTGGTGCCAATCCTAGTGTTTAGCTAAAGTTTTTTTATAGAAATCATAGGGATGATGTGTACTATTGGTTTGATCACTTCATAGTGATTGCTATATATAATTCTTGGGATGATGCTTGACATTTGCATGAGTTTCCCACATGTTTCCAAATGACGGTGCTGTAGTGGTATAATAAAGAATGAAAATTAGCTCTGCCTCATGACACAAATGAAAATGGTAATGTGTGGCAATAGGTCAAGCAATAAAAGATAAACTTGAACATGTATCAACCAATACAGAGAGAATAATATGAGACCAAAAATGAGCTTAGAAAGTAAATATTGAATGAACTGGTGCAAAGTGAACCCCTTGATAATACTCCCAAAAGAAATATAGAAGGGTCACTAACTTATTGCTTTCTTCACGCAAGGTCCCTCCATTACTTGTGCGACTCCTCATTTCCTAGATATATTTGAGTGTCCAGACATTCCACTACAATAGCACTAACAGAACATTATTGATGCCAAGGTTTCCACCTAGGAAATAAAGGTTGTCAATCTAGAAATGCTAATAAGTATGACCAACTTCATCACACACCCAATAGCAAACATCACAGCCACAACCACATCCTCACCCTTGTCTTTGAACTCGAGTAGTAGCAACATCAACCTCCATTGGAACAAACCCACAAAAAGTGGAGCTGAAAGATTTGCAGCGAGAAGTGGAAGAGGCAACATCTCATAATGTTATACTAAGAAAAAGTCATTGTCAAGGGTGGCTAAAGCAAGTGCATGCACAAGTCTTACAAGATCTTGATAAAGTGCTAGCCATAACATTTCCAGCTTAATCTGGTTTAACATATTTGGCTTCGCACGAAGCAAGAAGCTTAAAAAATGAATGCAAATTTGTATCACTGACTTAGATGGCCTTTGATGAAGATGATGCAATTGTTGGAAGGAATCATCACAATCATCAACATGTCCGAATGCATGTTTGAAGACATCTAGGAGAATACTCCAATCTTCACGAGTGGTTGTGCTCATACATGTGCAAGGGATGAGGAAGACCTAGTTGTGTATATGGGTAATCTCAAACTTGGGTTGTAGTCATTGCCGGTGGTGCTAAATCAAGCTTTTAACCTCATCCTTGGTATGGATTAATTGCAACTTAATCATGCCCTCTTTGTCTCATACTTCTTTATATTTCATCCATTCCTCTCATTTCCGTACCTCTTCATCCCTTTACTTCTACTTCTGTTTTCATTACTTTTGTCTCCCTATTACTTCCTCCTATGTTTTTATTTTGTTTCACTCTTCCCTTTTCTGATCCCTCTAATGGTCTTTATGTTACAGTAATTGACCAGCTCATGAAGGAGTATGCCAATCTCTTTGAATTTAATCTATCGTCTAGAGCTAAGATTGCCATATGTTATCCGATTCCAACTGGGGATGTTTATCCAATCAAGGTTCCCATTCATCGTTGGTCACCCAAAGAAATCAAGATTTTACATGTAAACGTCAAGAAGATGTTGGAAAAAGGTGTTTTTCGAAAGTCACGGAGTCCTTACGTATGTGAACCTCATCTTGTGACGAAGCCTAATGGGAGTATTTGTTTATACATTAACTATCATTTATTAAATGAAGTGATGATCTCAGATGTATACCTTCTTCCTCACACTACTAATCTTTTGGATTGACTAGGGAGAAGTTGTTGGTTCACTAAACTAGATCTTGTTTTTGGGTACTAGTAAGTACCGATGGCCGAAGAAGATATTTTTAAAACTGCTTTTCATACATCATTTGGTTTGTATGAGTTCTTGGTAATGCTGTTTAGTTTGAATGATGCTTTAGTGACTTTCTAGCAGATGATAGATGAGGTTCTTTGCAATATATTGGAAGTGACTACTGACTTCATTGATGATATCTTGATCCACTCGGAGGGGATGTGGGAGGAACACATTTGTGATGTTCGTAAAGTGTTAGATTAGCTACAGAAAGTTGGTTTAAAGCTGAAGCGGTTGAAATGCATGTTTAGATGGGTACTGTATTTCTTATGAAGGTTTGCAAGTTGATCCTAATAAACTTGTGGCTATTTTAAAGTTCCCTACTCCGAAATGTGTCAATAATGTGTAACACTTTCTGGGCAAGGTGCAATATCCCAGTTGTTTTGTGGATCATCTTTCTAATTGCACTGCACTATTATAAGCATTGCTAAAGTCATCTACATCATTTTTTATTTGGTTTGTGGACTGTGAGTGGGTGTTCATGGATCTCAAAGAGCTATTGACGACTTCTCTAATTTTGGTATATCCTGACTACAATTGACCTTTTATTTTACGTGTGGATGTTTTTAATATTAGTCTTAGAAGTGTGTTGATGCAAGAGAGCTCGAGTGTTCTTGATCAGCACTATCCTATTGCATATATAAGCCATATATTACAACTAGTGGAAGCGAACTACTCCATAACAAAAAAGGAGTGTTTAGTAGCAATTTGTGGTTTTGAAAAACTTCATACATATCTACATGGTTCTCGGAAGTTATTGGAAGGTGATCATGCTACTATTATTTCAATAATAAAGCAAAAGAACTTAGCATTTACATTCTCAATATCACCTTAAAAGTGGCTTTCTTTATTTTGTAAGGACGGAACCTGATGATCATTTATAGCTGGTGGTGCCTTCAATTTTTATTCCATAGTTTTTCCATGCTTACCATGATTCTTCTATTTTAGGAGGGTATATGGGATATTGTCGTGTGACTGAGAAGCTGCATAGGTCTTTCTATTGGCCAAAGATGCAACATGATGTTATCCAATATATGCATAACTGCATTTAGTGCCAAACTCATAATACTCCCCCTTGTACTACAGAAGGACAGTTAGAGTTAATTATAATTTCCTATCCATTTGAGTTTGTGGCATTTAATCTTATGGGACTTTTTCCATGATTGACTATTGGCAATAAGTATGTTATTATTGCTTCCAAATACTTGACTCATTGAGTGAAAGTTGGTGTTCTTGTTAGTGCCTCTGCAACTGTTATTAAATACTTCCTCCTCAATCGAGTGGTGTTCTAGCATTCTTATCCAGAGTGGATTCTTTTAGATAAAAGTCCCACATTTATGGCTTATGCATTTCATATTTTGACGTCTTGGTTGGGGATACGCCACACTTTCACTAGTGTTTATCATCCATAGTCAAACAGTTTGGTGGAACAGTTCATTTGGACATTCAAAAGGATGATCATAAAGTACATAAACTTTAAGTATTTGGATTGGGACGGTTATTTGCCGTCTCTTTGGTATGTATATGTCATAGGAGTGCAAAGTTTTATTCGTGCTTCACCATATAAATTTCTATATGGTCATGATCCAATATTACTAACAGAGTTGGGTTTACCTTCCTAATTGCCATGAGTTGCGGATGCTAAGTCATAGGATTAATATTTGACTAGCATTCTTCCACTTGTTTGAGTAGAGGTTACCAAACACCTAAGCCACATACAAATGGAATAATAACAGTGCTACTTATCCACCTATGGAGTACAAAGTGGATGACTTGGTGTTAATCTATTTTCCCTATCTTATGGTACGTGGTTTATGTAAGGGGCTCCTTGCTTAGTGGAAAGGACCGTATCAAGTGTTGCGGCAAACTGGACTACAAGTTTATGAGGTTTAGCATGAAGTCTAGTAGGCCGATCCTTCAGAAATTATATACGTGTAGTGGTTAAAATACTTTGTACAAAGGGATCATATGTAAGAAACTAAATTTTCCATTCTACTTTAGTCATTTGACCACACCTTCACCCACTTTGAGGAGTCTCACTCACAATGTCCATAAGTCTTATTTCAGACTTGGGGACTCATTAGCCCTAGGATTGGCATTTATGTGACCTAGCCTTTGCACTTGGTCCAAGTGCTCCATGTGTCCGATCCCATAACCAACACCCAAAGGTACCAAAGACATATCAGCTTGTTACACTAAGGCCATACCCATTCACCATTGTCACACCCATGGTCAACACCACCTACATCATAGTCCCGTCTCTCAAAGATTGAGCCATCCGTTTATGAGTGCTCATCCCAGATCCACTCCTTAGCATCCTTAGGATGCCTACAGATATAGGGAATAACCTTCCCTAATATCCCTTTTTCGATCCCCACCAAATCCCTTTCCATCCACAACCGTGTTTACTAACATTGCCACTGGGTCAAGACTTAAAAGTCCGACCACTAAGTCCCACCGACCTTGGGCACTTCCTCACTATGTGAAGGTGGGGAGAGTACCCATAAAGCTCACATAGGTCCACAGTGTTTCAAAATGTCGTCTTTAAATCCCAACCTGTGGAAAGGAAGAGGAGTAATCCTCTTGTATAGTGACTAAGGATATGGTCACTACCTTTGAATGCCCTAGCCATGTGGTTAGAGCAAGGTTCTGATGAGCCACGCTAGGTATCCAAGTAGGTAGTACATGGATTGGGAGCATCAATCATTCAATCTTCAATCTCCCAGGGGAGCTACAGCCAGCCCCCCCCCCCCCCCCCCCCCCCCCCCCCCCATGAGGAACACATGCTTTGGGCTTTCACCCCAAGCCTCATTTAGTACCAGGAGTTACTCTCTAGGACAAGCTCAAAACTTACTAAATATGAATGTCCCTAAATTGCAAATTTGGACACGGGAAAAACACCATTGTGTTTAGGACAGTCTCTACATTCTATAGATATGCCAAATGAGCAAATCTAGACACTTTCCATAAATAGCATTTGGACCGGAATGAGATTAACAAAAAGGGCATGATAGTGAGGGTGTTTGGCAAACACGGTAAGTTATCATTTAGCAAATATTGAGGGACCAATCTCAATATTGCAGCGGTTCTTGATACTAGTAAGTGCAAACGAATGACACAAGTTTCTCAAACCAGATCGAGTATGCTCAGCAAGAAACACATAGGGTTCCTACCTTATGTTTATCCAATTTAAGTGCATGGTCATTGACTAATTTCCCAATTAGCTCAAGTGGGAACTGATAATAGTCTAGCAATACCGACCTCCTGCCGTCGTGGCACTAAGGAAAGAATATCCAAAAGGACTAGCCGATAAGTAACTTTTGATACCCAAAGTCACATTCGCAACACTCTCCCCCCTTAGGGAAGATCGACGTCCTCGCCGATGCATACTCGAGTCTAAACCACTGCCAAGGAAATAACTCCAGAAAAATTTCACAGTGATCACACTATATAAGAAATGCACCAACTTAAATGAGTTAGGAAGCAACTTCTTTGTTTAACGTGGATGCACTACCAATTTAAACACCTTCTGGCCGTTGCTGACAAGGAAATGACTAATAGAGTTAGCCAAATTTGCTGCTCTAGGTGTCACCCAATTTACAAAAGTGTGATATACCCTTGCTTGCAAGGATATAGAGAGAGAAGCCAAAGGCCCTAACCCTCATGAGCAAATAAACAAAACCCGTTAGTAGTAAAATTTAGATAGACTATTGTAAATAGGTAGTTAGAGTTGTTTACATAGTCACATCCTTTTTAATGGAATAAGGAACATCAATAGAGAGGCAAGTGATATGACTAGCTAACAAATGGACCATAAGCATAAAAACTCAAAGAATCAAAGCTAGAAGAAGCCTATAGCAATGATCATGAGTCTTGCATGAACTAACTTCAATGTTAAAAAAGAAATCATGGTACAACCCACAATATCATCCTCAATACATCCATAAGCTAAACTTCATAATACCAAAGCTAATAAAAAGTATATCTGCATCAATTCAAAAGTTAAATATAAGCTATGCGAAGTAATCACCAACAAACCTAACGAAGTGATCACCAAATGATCCTCCATGAATCCATCTATAGCAAGACGTAACTCACTTCATAACAAACACAAGAAGAACTATCAATGATCAATATATTCCAACTCAAATTCAATAAGGATTCAAACATTTTCAATATCGATCATTAACTTTTCCTCTCGTAAAGCTATCATAGTCTACAACTGAATCACTTTTCAAGGAAAAGCTCAAAACTCAACCTCTACTAACAATTTTATTTAGAACACAACTAACTCAACTTGTTACTCAATTCGTTTGAACATTAATATATTTGCTAACTAGCAAATGCACAAGTGCTAATAACACAAAGCTATAATCAAATCATCAACATTATCTTTATCAAGACTAATGAAACTCAATATCAATCATACGGAGAGACATCTCATCTCACTTGAATCTCAATACCAACAATGTCAATGATAAAGCATCACTTTAATGCCATCAACACCAGAACAAAGCTAAAAGAAAGCAAGAGTAAATCATAACTCAAAGCTCTTTAGCAACTAAGTTAACCAAAATTAAAGATACTTTACTCAATATTTGAGACTAATCCTTCAACAATACTTAGCTACAAATAACATATCATCAAAGAGTGATTCACCATATCTATAACTCAATGAAATCCAACACTATGGACTAAACGTAACCAAATGATATTAACAAAGGTGGAATCAATATGTCAACATGGAAAAACCATGCAAGCCTATGACACGATCCTCCGCAACACCATCCGATAAAACAAGCCCATCACTAATAAATCTTCATCAAGCAAGGCAAGTGTCAATAGTCCTCAATAAACTTTACAAGTAATCACTAATTACAAAGCAACTAACAATCACTCTTCAACTTGCCCCAAACACTAAACTCACATTATCAAGTCATATACTTGTTCAACATGAATATAATACCCCATATACAAGATAAAGGTTCATAGATAGGTATGAATTAAATGACTACTCGAATCTAACTCAACTGCAATAAGCTCATCAACTTGTCTAGCCAATAACTCTAAGCATGTCTTGAAGAGGCTAACTATGCATAATCAACACTTAGTCAAAACTAAAGTGAAAATTATGAGATGGACTCATCATAGTACAGGTACTAACATCTTAACCTCAAACAACTAAGTTGGACATCACTATATTCAGCCAAGGTGCAAAGCCACCAAGACCAAATAAAGATCAATGAGAGTTCACTACTCTCATAGAGTTTAATGAAATGCAAGGTGCAACCTACTACCTAATATAACACTACAAAAGAAAGGCACAAGAGTCAAGACCTCTGACAAGATCAAGACTGGAAAATGCAAAAAGACAAAGAGAAAAGCTAGTGGAAACAAAGAAGAAGCCTTAGACTGGCGTTGATTCAGATTGTGGAGAAATGGAACAAGGCTAACATATATATAATATAGGTTGATGAAGCTCCACCACTCTTGGATCGAGGACGGCCTAAATATAGCTGAGGTCGAGGAGGCACCACATCATCATCAGGAATGTGGCTCGAGACTCAGGAATCGGGAAGTGTCTCGAGAGTCAGGAATAGGGAAGTGTCTCGAAAGTCAGGAATAGGAAGTGTCTCGAGAGTCAGGAATGTGGTTTGCAGGTCAGGAATCCGGCGAGAGTCAAGAATGTGGCAAGAATTAGGGGATTCCTGACACCTTTCTAGAAAAGCGCAACAACCACTTTTCTACACTAACTCCAGATTCTATCCAACTCAATTGCCTTAGCCCCAAAAGTTAGTATCCTTTTCGGGCGCACAAACTATCTACTAAGGTTTAAGCTAACCAAAGTCAACTCCAACCTCTTCACAAGTTTGTACTAGCTTACTAAAATGAAATGGCTTTTGGACAAAGTAATCAATAGATCAATCATTAGAAAAGTCTATAAAAATTTGTCCAAATTTTCCATCCTAGAGAAAGAACAACTCTTAGTTTAGGAATACAAACTTTGAAGATTCAACCAACTTCCTCCCACCAACAATTTCATATAGGTTCACGTCAACATAAATTCTCATGACCCAATAGCATGCTTAACTAGCAAGCATTTTGCCCATATATCCAACATCCAACACCAACATCTGTAAAAATGCAGAATGAACATCCAAGGCTTAATCGCAAAGATTATATCTTCAGATATCCATATTGCATTAACACTCTTCTTCAACCACCTTCAAGATCCAATATGAATTCAAAACACTAACAAGGAAAATAACATAGAAAATCAAGGTTTAAGGAAAAACATTTATCACTCGAAATAACGATACTACTTCCACTAACACAAGTGCTAGCAATGTTAATGCCTTAACTACACACCTTCTCTATCCAACAATCTATTCCAAGTGCTAACAGATCAACTAACATGCTATAGCAAATGAATGTTACAACCCTTTTCCAATAGGTAAACTCAAAGAATTAATTTAAGTTTAGCATAATAAATCACTATTGAGAACCAAGTCAAAACTACTTCAATGCTACTACTTGCAAGTAGACTAACTTCACTATCAACCACTTTGGGGTTGATCATCATTTAACCAAACAACTTCATAAACACATTGCTCATTATCAATTGGATATGATATAAAATCATAATGACTTGATCATTAATCAAGCAACATAATGAGTAAGCCCACATTACTACTTCAAAAGTTTATGCAAGTATCAAGTGCTAACTCAATTTGATCAAAAATAATATAAATGCCACACCCTACCAATAGAGATTTACAACACTGAACACCACCAACTTTTGTTCACAATATAAACAAGTTTACCATTCTCTTTTTGACCAAACTCAAAACTATTTCAACACCAAGCTACTTCATGAGCAATAGCAAGGTTCTCCAAAAAAGAATTGAATATTGAATCTCAAGCCTTCAATAGCAAACCTAGACAAAATGGTTTAACACTTTACCGCTATCCATCCCATAACACACCACTTGTAAGACCACTATAACTAATATATATCGAGGTAGGGACACTTGATTGCATAATATGAATACAAACAATGAGTTGACACCTCGTTGCAAATCATCTCTTCAAGAAAAGAAAATGATTTACGTGTTTGATCCTTCGTCTTTGATAACTCTTTTTTCTGTCTTATCTTTGACTAAACCTCAAACTTGCGTTTGCACTACCTTCAGTTCAATCCAAAAAAAGTTTATAAGAGAGCACAATAATGATTACTTGAACCAATAAACTAATCCCTACAGTCTTTATGGATCCACTTATAATCATGCCTAGGAAGGATTTACTAATGCTATGCTAAACAATTACGGACCAGCCTATTTGCCACTCATAGCAAACCTAGAGAAGGTTTACTTTTACCCACGGTACATGAAATAACTCATGAAACCACTAATATGCTAACATTAATTTTGCCAACTCAAAGTGTAACCTTGAGTTGCTAATGTGCCTCACTCACAAGCCCAAGCGTAAACTCGTGTAAATAGAAATTCTCAATCCATCTTATGAGCCCAAACACAAGCTCACACAATATCATATAAAAGGTAGCCAAAATCTATATCCAAGGAATAAATGCAAAGTTATAGCACCCAAACGTGTATCCATTTGGATCATTGTTTTCATCTCTATATATGCAATGAGATTAGTTGCCCAGTCTCATTAGATAGTACTTATGATGATTTACCATAAGATAACCACAAAGAAAAACCTAAACCTTTCATCTGCCATATGTTACATGCCACATATGTCCAAGGAAGAACTCCACCTCAAACTCCTCAAATCTATCTCAGCACTTCCATGTGTCATGTATTAGTCTTTTTATGTCTTTTTTCTAGAGACTCACTTACTACTTGCTTTGTACTCGTTTCTCGAACACTTTATTGGGAGTTTCACTCTTATTCTCAACTATCCAAGTTGGAGCTTTTAGTTCAAATGTGTTATACTCATTTAAGTTTTGCTTTGGCCATTACCATATGGCACCTTTTCAGCTCCACTTTGGAACTTAAGTATTTGTGTCTCACATCAAGAACAATCAATACCACCTATAAATCCAATTATGCCTCCTCCTGATGTTTTTCCAAATCCCAACTTATTTATGAGAAAATCTTGATAGCATTCCATTATTTTAAAAAGGAAGGGATGATGAAGTCCAAGTGTATGATTATGATGCCATATACTAAGTCTTTAAATCTCACCACCTATCTGCACCTCTGCAATGGAGAAAAAAATTCAGATTATCTCTCAAAAAAATTCTCCGTTTTACTTACTCTTTTTCACACTGAGCTTTGGCTCCAAACACTTGCGCATTGCCGTGTTCTTAACCCATCCGAACATTCTATGTGCATATGTCTTCTGAACTTGTTCTAGCTTCCTCATGTCTGCAGTAGAATCCAGAGAGATGTCGACCAGGTCTTTCACTTTGTCCTTGGATGAGAATGCATCCAAACCTGGAGTGCAAAAGATAACATCAAGTGATTAAAAATGAAACAGCACAAACGTACCTTCAATGACCACAATGTGTTGGAGACGATCATCTGAAGCAAAATACCGTTCCCATGACTTGAATACCGGGCGTGATCTATCCCCATCATAGCCTTTTGTCCATTCCTGAAGGCCTTTGCATTCCGGATGAGCATCATGGAGAGCCATTGCCATGGAATGATTTGCAGGCGTCTTCTTCAGCAATGCTTCTGTGACAAGTTTCCTAGTTCTGTAACGAACACTGCTGGAAGGCACATGGGCCACATTCAAAACCAGACTGGCGTATGGCACCTTCAACCCAGTCCAACCTTGAGGCCCTGCACTGCTACTGAACATCTGAGAAAGCTCCGGAGAGCATTTAGCACATGCTAAATCAACATCATGTTTCTCTGTGTGTTTCACCTGCACCAAAATGAGTGTCATCGTCTCCAGGCTAAACGTGTCACCAAAGAACCCAACGATGACAATGTCTATGCCCCATTCATTTTCACGGCAAATGATTCCTACGCCAGCCTTTCCAAATTCAAGCAAATCTTTGGCGGTGAGCTCCTGCAGTCGGAAGTCGGTTTTCCTGAATAGCAAGCAAAAAAACTTGGCTTCACCCATGTTTCTGTGGATTTCTTCTTTACCACTTCCATCTATAGAGCCACCTGCTTGTTTTGTTTCCCCATCACCTTCAGCATTGTGCGTACTTCCACCTGGAGCTTTCGAGGCCATCAGCGTTGGAGATGGCAACTTCACCTCAGGTGGCGGCGTCTTTACTTTGACCTGCGCTTTTTCTCCTGGAGACAGGGACGCTGAAGCCACCTGCGGCTGACCTGAAAATTTTTTGTTTACTTTAACGCTTCTTCCCCTTGTGATACGCTTCAAAGCCGAGGCCGGAGGTGGTGGCATGTTCACTTCGACCTGCGCTTCTTCTCCACCACCTGGAGCCTTGGGGGTCGGAGATGCTGAATTCTGCTCATCTTCTCTAATAAGATCGGACAGCGACTTCCCACTTAAGCCACGGCAAAGCTCGTCAAAAGTAAAGCACTTCCATGAATCTCTGTCTAGACTGTCCACTGCAAGAAGTAGTAGCACCCGTGCAACCAACTCGCCCCTGTAACCTCGATCAACCCATCCACACTTCATCCCAGTTACAAGTGCCTCCAAGCACTGCTTCCACCCTGTCCCAACCTTCCCTTGTGCACGCAAAACCTGTGCTGCAGCCGCTGCAACCAGTGGCTCCGTAGCCCAATGCGTCCAAACAAGAGTCCGGTCATCAGAAATGGACATCACGCTAAGTAGGTGACTTGCAACCATATCAGTGATAATTGTGGCATGCGGATTGATGTCGATGCATACTCTGCAGCCCAGTGTAGCCAGACAAGCCTCATGTGATAGACCTCTTTGAAGCAAAAACTTGTTGAACGAACCAGTGCCACCAAGGAGCTTATCTACAGCCAAAAGCAGCATGTCACCTGCACTTGCGGAAGCCTTCACCAATGCTTGCCACAGTGGCCGACCATAGCCGCAAAGACGACCCAGATCTTCAACTTGAGCAAGCAGAAGGCCACCTGTTTGTTCGTCCGATGGCAAGTCTGCCAAGAAAAAGCAGTACGCTGGATGTGCAACTAGCTTTCCCGCCGCAGCCACTCGATCGCTACTAAACCCTAAACCGGATGCCTTATTGGGCGGCGCAAAATTGTTTAGCCTCCCGTCTGTGTCGGTGAACATCACCGACACACTTCCATTTTCAGGCAACACCCTGGAAGCTCTCCTTGCAGGAACAAATGCAGCAACAGTTGTCGGATCAGCATGCCAAGTAAACCATCGGGCTTCGTCCATGACAAACAGGACCTTCAGTTTTCCTTTGGCAGGAGCTGGAACACTCGACAGTAGACCTTCAAGCGTGTTGTACTTCTTAAACACCTTACTCTCCCAGATGCCCCACATATTGGTTTTCTCGCCAGGCTTCTCTTTCAGGTCGACGTCAAGGCAATTAGCAAACTCCTCCCGGGCTTTGTTTCCTATCTCCATCTTCGCCTGTACCACGTCCCAAAAGTTCTTCCCAACCATGAGATCGTTCAAGAACTTCTTGGCATCCATGGGGTCCTCCCCGGAAGTCAGATGCAGAAGAGCCTCGATGCATGACACAAAGTAGTCAATGCAGAAGAGCATGAACCTGCTCTGCGACAAAAGCGTAGGACCCGAGCTGAGCAATCTGACGGCGTTTGTGTAGAAGAAGTCCGCAAAGGCAGACCTTGGAGGGTACGCGGTGCCAGATGAGGCAAATGAGCAGTAGATGACGAACACACCTAAATTCGCAAGCTCGCAGGTAGTCCTCGACTTTCCCCAGCCACTCGACTGAACTAACGTGACAACAGGTGCTATCATGGTTTTCTTCGTCTTCCACATGTCTCCTGTTTCTTCCAGCTTCTCACGCAACGACTCCACGTTGTCTAATCCCCCAACTCTTTGGTACTTCTGCGCAAATGCCGATTCGGCAATACCCTCCACTCTTTTCCAGTATGCAGGTGGCGGCTGGAGGATTTCAGAGAGCTCGCGTTCCAGTTTCCACATATCCTCCTGGAGTTGACTCGCCCGCACTTTCTCTGAGGCTATCTGCTCCTGTAGTTCGGGATCCTCCCCGGCTTCCCACAATTCGTATTCAAGGTCTGCAATTCCCGTAAGTGCCCCCAGCAGACGACGTTTCACATCAGCAATCGCACCTGTTTTAAGTCGCTTTATCTTCCCCTGCTCTCCCTCTTCATCCGGCTCTCGCCCACGCTTTCTAGATGAAGAGGCAGCCATAGCTTGAGCTTAACCCTACAAAGACCTCTCCCGTAAAAACCCTAACATTAAGTACACCAGCGGCTGCCCTAACCCTAACCCTAATTTAACTTTCATCACCCCAAACATCATCCTGTTTCAGTCTATCGCAAGGCCAGAAACATGGCAAAGGCGATGCAGATCGTCAAGGGGTGGTGACTTGGCAATGATGGCACGATTACATGGCATTTCTCTCTTTCCACTCCCGTCCGACTCTGCTTGTACTTATAAATATTATGGAGTTAAAGTTCCATCCAAATATGTATATGTATAGAAGCTTAAAATAATGAATGAAAAAAAAAATAAAAAAAAAAATTACATAAATGTTGTGGCTATATAGATAGAATAAAATTTTGCATATTTTTTATTATTGTGGAAGTCCAAAGTATCATGGAAGCTAATTTATTTAGATACATTAATATGTCTAAAAGAACTGAATTTTATTTTTTATTAAGTTAGTATATCTTCTATTGCATTTATCTTTTTTTACATATATATATATATATATAATCATTATGTAATAGTATTAGGTAATTTCTAAAGATATTGTTGATTATTAGCTTCATTATTTTAAAAAAAAATTCATATCCATCAACAAAACTATAGATTATATAACCTCCTACTAATTTTTTCAATGACAAAAAAACTACACTACATTAACTAAATCCATTACACACCAAAATTTAGACTAGTTCTAAAATTGATAGCAAACTAAAATTTTAAAAATAATAAATTCTAGCTATTATGTTATAAAAGATTTTTAGAACCAAGATAAACATATCTACCATAACTCTGATATTTTGAAACTTAAATAGAAGTTTCCATTAAATAAGATTAATTTGTAAAAACAACAAATATAGTGTTTTAAGATAGTTACTGCATAAACTCTATATATACTGTATTCTTATCTCTGTTATATACTATAGACATTCTATACATATTTATAAAGTTATCACCAAAAACCAAGAAATATATTATCTTTAGTTCTAAATAATATGAAAATTCAAAATTTAAAGAAAGCAGAAGATTCAAGTATAAAAAGCATATCCAAATATCTTGAGACAAAAAAAACAAATTATTTGCTTGCAATAGCATTAAAAATGCATGATGACATGCAGGCTAGTTGATAGCATTCACAAGAGCTATTGATAAACTTTGACGGGATTTCCAACCAGAGAAATGGCTATTTGTTCCAAACCCTGATCTAAGCTCTCATTATCAAAAACTATCCCCATGATTTGTAAGTGAAAATAAAGCCACTTGACTAAGTACCTGCTGGAAGCCCTCACAAGTATCATTTGGCTGGAAGTTGCACTTTGCATCCTTTCAACAACAATATCGAAGCAGACTTAACCGTTTAGGGTTTAGGGTTAGCTAAACCCTAAACTGGTTCTCACAGCTCTTCCATAAGGTAATGGTCGTCTCCACAAGAATACAGCACAACAAACAACACCACAAATCTGCCAACATCAATATATTTCCAGCTAGCGGCAAGTCTCTGTGTGTTCCTTTTTAAACATTGCAAGTTGCATCCATTTCCTGAGTAGAAGTTCCACAATGTTTCAGAGCTGCTTTTCAAGTATTTATCTCATGCACAAGCAACTCTTCTTCTTCCTTCTTCAATGAACAATTGCAAGCAGTGCTACAGAACGGAGCTGCTCCATCATAACAATGATAGCATGGTCTGCCTAGCTGCTTCTTTGAAATGTTTGACTCTGATTGCTACACAAGTGTGCTTTACTATGTTCTGATATCTTATAGTGTTATTACTTTTTAAATGCTTGTTCAGATTTCTTTATATTTGCAGTTGAGTACTGGCTGTGTATTGATACCTCCCACTTTGAACAGCACGTCCTGTAAACTCTGTATTATTATATAATATAAACTATTTAGGTGTTACATATCACTCACATGAACACTTACCATTCTGGAAAAAGTGACAACTGTTGACTTCTCTAATTGTGATTATGCCTTTCCTTTGCTGAGAAAGATCTCTAGTTGCATCATGGCAATTGATACACATTTTAATGAATTTTAAGATAAGAATTACTTTCTCAGGTTTAGTATGCCCAAAAGCATACTTTAGACATTTTAATTTGCTGTGCATACAACCTCCATACTCTGTCAACTTATTTTCCTTATTTCCACATCTCAAATCTGGCCAAAGTTCATGTACTTTGCCATTATCATCACTCCAGAAACTTAGTCCTTGTTTTTTCAATGCCTTTTTTTCTTTCCTTTCACGTTCTGTCCCTTGCTTTTCTTTAAACATACTTAATTTTTCATAAATATCTTGCATCATAACAGCAGATGCATCAGTTTTATCAGCTTTTACAATAACTTTAAATGCTAACTGAGCCACTTTAAAATTCTCAGAATTTGTTACAGCCTGATAATAGTGCCCTCCAAGCCGAAAACATTTTTTCAATATTTTTGAATGACATGCTATAAATAAATCATTTTGCTTCTTCCATGTGTTATTTTGAGCTAACATATTTACCATACAAATATAGTCTTTATCATTGGGAATTATGTTATATTTAGACATGCATTTAAAATATATTTTACACTTCTCAACTATATAGCAGCAAGCAGTAAGTAAATTAATAAATGTTAGGCATGCACAAGATTGTGTGCCTTGCCTAAAGGGCAGTATATTCATCAGAAAATTTCTCAAATGGCATTGGGACTAGCCCTATAAATCTTTATGGAAAATGTGGTAAAATCAATGTAGCATTGGAGTTATTTAATAATTTACATTTTCCTAGTACAGTTGAATGGACTGCCTTAATTGCAGGGTATAGTTGCTCTGGAAATGTATCTCAAACATTTAGATTATTTTGGGAGATGTTAAGAACTGATAAAAACTTGTGAATGTAACTTTTATCCAGGTACGTAGTCATGCAGGGATGATAAACAAAGCAATAATGTATTTTAAATTAATTTTTCAATATGGGACAATATTAGGCATGTCGAAAATGGCTAAAGTTTTGGTAAAAAAGCGTTTGCTGCTTTAATTAAGCGGCTGAATCCAGGATAGTACGGCAGGCTCATGAGAATGCGGCTCGAGAATGCTTCGTCCATGGGGCCGCGCGAGGCGATCTTGGACAAGAAGAGCTCCGTGAGAGATTTCGAGAGCTTCTGGATTCCTATGCTGGGCGATCTCATGGGAGGGGATTATCACCACTACAGTTTAGAGGTACGCAAGAATCTTAGATTTTTTCTCTTATTTTCTAGTTTCTTTTGATTTGCTATGTTCTTCGTGGCTGTTCTTCCAGCTTTGCTTATGAGTTTCTTGCTTTTCTTGCCATCAAACTTTGGTGTTGCTGGTCGGGATTTCTTTTGGTTTTCTCGTTGTTTCCGTGCTCGTATCTTTCATGCCTGATCGAGTCTGATCTTGTCGGTGACATTCTTTATTGTTTCGTCCTCTCCATCCATCGCGTTCTTATATCACGATCGTGCCAGGTTTTTACATGGCTCACGAACAATCCAATGGTCCTACTATCGGCCAAGAGACCGCAGCTCGAGCAGCTGTACGCGACGATGATCTCTTACGCCGGAGTCGTTGGGAGCCTGAGGCTAGCACGAATCTGGTTCGACGATCTCAAAGGCAAGGGGCTCAAGCAATCGACGAGGTGCTGCAATGCTCTCATCCTCGCCTACGCCAAGAAAGGTGACGCTCAAACCGCGGTCTCCATCCTCGAACAGACGAAAGCCTTCCGCAAGGGGTGCTCGCCAAACGCAGTCACGTACTACATCCTCATCGCCATGTTTGCGAGTCTGGGTGACTCGCCAGGCCTCGCAAATCTCCTGCGCGACAGCGAGTGCTCGAGCTTTCGTTCCGACGCCATGACTTACAACACTCTCCTCTGCGGCTACTCGAAGATGGGAATGCCGGAGGATTTCGACAAGACACACGGGGAAATGGTGGAGGAACTTAGCGAGGAGAGCTACAAGGCGTTGCTCGTTGGATACTCGCGGCGGGATCGTCTCGACGAGCTCCAGTGCTGTGTGGGGGAGATGCTAGCCAGGGAGATGAGTCTGGCATCACCGGTGGTGGCAGAAGAGATCGCCAAGGCTTACAGAAGAAATCGATGGGTGGAAGGATTGGACATGGTGATCCAGCTCGAGGAAAAGAGTCCTGGGATTTCTCCAACGTTCCAAAGCTTTATAAATGCTTGCGATGACGATTTAGAAAAAAAAGGAGGAGATAAGTTTTTACTTTTTTTTCACTACAATCCATGTGATTAACTTTGAATACTATTTTGTGCGGTCTCTTCCAGCTTTTTCCAGAATATGGACTCACTGGCTGGAAGGATTTCTTGAAAACCATGCTGCTGGAATTCATGGTACGTGGCAAACAAAAGCTGCAATAAAAGAAAAATCCCAACAAGAATCCAACAAGGGCTGCAAATTGTAGAAAATTGACTGATACCACTAGCATTCTCTAGTCAATAAGAACGCTGACCAGATAATTCTGGAAATAGATAAACCCTAAACCTAAACCCCGACCTTTAAATTTAAGCTCGACGTGCCGCCTAGACAGCAGCACCGTTGACCCCGCAAAACCCACCGTGTTCCGCCCACGGCCCCCCGCCGCGCGTCCCCGTGCACCTTGCAGCACCCCAGCAGCGTGTTCCACGCCACCACATCCGGCTGGAACGGCATATTCCTCACCACGTCCTCCGCCCGCCCGGCCCGCCCCAGCACGTCCACCATGCACTTCCAGTGGTCGGGCCATGCCGCCAGGCAGTGGTCCTCGACCATGGACACGAAAAAATGCCGCGCCTGGGCGAGCAGGCCGGCATGGCTGCACGAGTTGAGGATGCTGACGTAGGTGACGCTGTCGGGCTGGACGCCCTCGAGGTGCATGTCGCGATAAAGGAGGATGGCATATTCGGCGTGGCCGTGGTGGGCGTATCCCGCCACCAGGGAACTCCACGTCACCGTGTCGCGGGCTCTCATGCGGTGGAAGGTGCGGCGGCGTCTCCCATGCTGCTGCAGCGCGCGTACATGCTAACCAGCGCGTTGCCCAAGGTGACGTTGGTCGTGGATCCTGCGAGAATCTCCGGATTCGCGGCGCATAGCTCGGCGTGGATGCGCTGCCCCTCGGTGAGCTTACCCAGGCCGGCATGAGCGCACAGGAGAATGACGGCCATGATGCAATCGGGCTTTAGAATGGAGTCCGAGATGGTGGAGGCCGAGGTGTTACTGGAGTCCGAGCTCTTCACACTTTTTGTGTGCAAACTAGAGTCCGAGCTCGCAGAAACCGAGCTCCTCAAGCCCGACTCCATGGTCCTCGAGTTCCCAGCCTTCATCTCCGAGAACAATGCGATCGCTTCCTCGTCGTATCCGTGCTGCACATAAGATCCCATCATCGTGTTCCATGACACCAAGTTCTTCCTCTCGATCCTATCAAACACCCGCCTTGCCTCCTCCAGGCTGCCGCACCGCGCGTACATGTTGATGAGCGCATTCTGGATCTGGATCTTGAGCATGAAGCTGGAGGATGCAACGCGAGCGTGGAGCTTTCTCGGGAGGCCGACATCCCCGACCAGTGATCCGGCGTGGATTACGTTGAGCAGCACCACGCTGTCCGGCTGGATCGACTGCCCGACCATCTTGTCGTAGAGCTCGAGAGCTTTGGATCCATTGCCGTGAAAGGTGTAAGCAGTGAGCATGGCCGTCCAGGACACGACGTTCTTGCCTGGGATTCTCTGAAAAATCCTCTCGGCGGCCTCTAGATCTCCACACTTGGCGTAGGCAGTGACAAGCGAGTTCTCCACGCTCAAATCCGGAGGAGAGTGCACCGCGGCGAGCTCCAGCTGCGAGTGGATCCGCTTGCACGATCGCAAGCACCCAGTGCTCGAGCAGGCACTTAGAACTCCCAGAAAGCTCACGTCGTCGGGCTTGATCCCTTCCAAGTTCATGCCGTGGAAGAGGCCCATCGCCGCGCAGGACTGTGCGCTCACGGCAAAGGCCGCGATCATGCTGTTCCACGAGACCCTGTTGCGATCTTCCATCCTCTGGAACACCGCAAGAGCTTCCTCCGTGCTGTCACCCTTCGCGTACATCGAGACGAGCGCATTCTGGATCGTGATGCTGCTGTGGAGGCCCAGGTCAATCACGGCGGCGTGGATCTTCCTGCCCATATCAAGAAATTCCCTGCTGGAGGACGCAGTGATCGCCGCAACGAAGGTCACCGGATTGGGCTGGACGCGAGCTTGGATCATCCCCTCGAGCGTCTCGAGCGCCTGGCGGCAATCCCCAATCTGGGCAAATGTGGTGATCATCGCAGTCCAGGACACTACATCCTTGGGCGGCATCCGATCGAACACCGCCCTGGCCTGCTCGATCGCTCCACACTTGGCATACATGTCCCAACGAACACGCTCTTGCGGAGATCCGGGGAGAGAATTCTCGCGTGGATGGCCCTACCCAGCGCGAGATCCTTGGCGCCGGAGCACGCAGCCAGTGTGCTCACGATCACCATTTCGTTAGGTTCCACATCCATGCGCTGGAAGAGTTGATCGCCTCGCGGCAATGCCCCGACTGCGTAGGCCGCGATGATGCAGCTCCAAGACACCACATCTTTCTTGGGCATCTGATCGAAGACTGCGCGCGCGGCCGCGAGGCTGCTGGTGCCACCACATTTCCTGTACATCTGGATGAGGAGATTACACGCTCCGGAGGAAGTGGCCTGTGACGAGGATGTGATCGTGGACACGGCGGCCGTCGGCGAGCGAGCGGGAGATGCCGCAGCGGCGGAGGATGGATGCGTAGAGGGCCGCCGATGGCGATCGCAGCTGCGAGAGCGCATCTTGGATAGATGGGAGCACTCGCTTGCCACATTCTTTGCTCATAAGCCCTAGAAGAATCCTCAATATAGAAAAACATATCTTTTTAGGGTTCTTCTTGGAAGAGTAGGGTGGCGAAATCGAATGGTGGAGGATCTGCAGATCCCCGACCAGCAAAGAAGCTTCCGCTTGGTTTTTGAGTAGGTACATTTTGCCCTTGTCTTTGTGAAACTTGTTTCTAATATCAACTTTCTTTGCATGCAGCACCGGCTTGCACATTTGTGTTTATAATTTATAAACGTTCCTAAACACTTTTTAGTATATTCTTGTTTATTCTACCACCTAATGTAATAAAAGGCATGCAGCAAATTTTGGTTTGAGAAAGAGCGATGGCTATATATTTAGAACCCCCCGAACCTTAAGGAACACATGCTTTGGGCATTCACCCTTAGTACCAAGAGTTAGTCTCTAGGACAAACTTGAAACTTACTAAATATGGAATGTCTTTATATTGCGAATTTAGACATAGGACGAACACCATTGTGTTCAGAACAATCTTTACATTCCGTAGATATGCCAAATGAGCGAATCTAGACACTTTCCATAAATAGCATTTGGGACCGAAATAAAACTAACACAAAGGGCATGATAGAAAGGGTGTTTAGTAGACATGGTAAGCTATCATCTAGGGATATTGAGGGACCAAACTCAATATCGTAAAGGTTCTTGATACTAGTAAGTGCAAGCCAATGACACAAGTTTCTCAAACTAAGCCGAGTATGCTCAACAAGAAACACATAGGGTTCCTACCTTATGTTTATCCAATTTAAGTGCATTGTTATTGACCAATTTCTTGCTATCCCATGACTAAAGATTTTACCACACACAAAGTGTTCAAGTCAATTTACCTATACTGGCTCAAACTCAAAAATCAATAAATGGACAAATCAAAGTCAAAGACAATGATAATATCTTAGAGGTGTCAGGAATCCCCCAATTCTTGCCACATTCCTGACTTGCAGACCACATTCCTAACTCTCAAGACACTTCCCTATTCCTGACTCTCGAGATACTTCCCTATTTCTGACTCTCGAGACACTTTCAGATTCCTGAGTCTCGAGCCATATTCCTGATGATGATGTGGCGCCTCCTCGACCTCAGCTATATTTAGGCCGTCCTCGATCCAAGAGTGGTGGAGCTTCATCAACCTATAGTATATATAGGTTAGCCTTGTTCCATTTCTCCACAATCTGAATCAACGCCAGTCTAAGGCCTCTTCTTTGTTTCCACTAGTTTTTTCTCTTTGTCTTTTTGCATTTTCCAGTCTTGATTTTGTCAGGGGTCTTGACAGTTTGATTCAGATTGTGTTTTTTCATTTTTTGATTTAGCTCATTTTGATTGTTTGATTACCTTTGCCTTTTTTTTCCCCCTTTTTTCTTTCTTCTTGCCAATGGAGTCTCCAAGCCATCCTGATTTCTTTGCTGAAGTCCTTGCAAAAATCCAGTCTGAGAATACTGAGTTGAAGGCGACCCTTCTTCGCATGCAGCAGGAGCTTGCTTCACTTTCGGCTCAAGGATCCAACGAAGTTCCTGAACCGAAGGTGAGCTTCCCGGCGAAATTTTCAGGCAAGCGTTCGGAGCTTCGCGGATTCCTGAACCAGATGGAGTTGATCTTCGCACTTCAACATCGGCGGTACCCTACTCCCGAGTCTCAAATCGGCGCGATTGGGACGTTGCTCGAAGGTGCAGCTTTGTGTAAGGAACCGACTCCCCGAGATGTCGTAGGCTAAAGGATCCCCAAAAGCTTGACCGAAGTGACAAAGAGTTCATCGGATGGGACCAAGTCGAGGATCGAGTCCAAGACCGACTCTAGGACCGAGTTCGAGATAGAGTCCGGAATCGAGTCCGAGACCGACTCGGGGACCGAGTTCGAGTCCGAGTTCGAGACCGAGTTCGAGACGGAGTCCGAGATCCGAAATCGGGTCCAAGACCGAGTCCGAGGTCGAGTCCGAGGTCGGGTCCGAGATCGGGTCTGAGATCGAGTCCGTGATCGAGTCCGAACCCGAATCCGAAGTCGGATCCGAAATCGGGTCCGAGATCGAGCCAGAGACTAAGTCCAAATACTAATACGGGTCAAGGGGTGAAAGCCCAAAGCGTGCGTCTCCCAGGGGGGGGGGGGCTGTAGGGGGTTCCAAAAGTATAGTAGGGATAGTGAGGTCCAGGAACCAGTTTTGAAGGGACTCTCCAGTTGGGCTTCCAAACCGACTTGAGGTTGGGATTGGGACCGAGGGGCCTTGGGTGGGAGTGAGCATGGACTTGGCTGGTGCCGGAGGGGCCATCCAAGGAAGTGCTCAAGAGCAGCTCCCACTCCCGAAAGGGAAACCGATTGCGATGCTCCCGGCTCATGTGGAGTGGTGCCCCACTTGAGTACCATGCGGCTCATTGGTCCTCGCCCTTCCTAGGGGCTTGGGCCTTCCTTCGGGATGGAAGTGGGGGGCGAGAGGTACCCATACCGGGCCGCTAGGCCACGGTGTTTCGCCCCGGCGTCCCGAAGCAAGTGTTGCACTCAAGACTTGGGATTTAGAGGGTCCCATGATCAAGTCTTGTGGTACCAAGGGATGTTAGGAACCTGGAAGCTTGGTGTGCTTGGCTGCTTGTGCTTGCGGGGAGTGTAGCCGAACCTTAAGTCCAGTCTAACCCGGGGAGGGGGATTGGGAGTGATTTGGGAATCCATGGAAGGATGGCTAACACTCCGTTGCTCGTGCAGTGAGTAGCTAAAACCAAGTAGGAGCTGGTACCATAGGCGAGAACCTTGGCGAGGGAACTTAGCAAAAGCCAAGGCAGTGTTGGACGGATAGGCGAGGTAAGCTGGCAAAGTGGAAAGGAAAAATTTGTGGCTTACAATTTGGTATCGGAGCCTTCTCCTCAGTTCTAGCGAAGGATAGAGGCGGATTGCTGGGAGATGGCAAGGGCAGGGCGTAAGTGAACCCAGGCGGAGACAGAACCTCCGCCAGAGCTGGAGCCTCCGGTCGAACAAGAGGCTATGGATGAGGAATCCTTGCATGAGGAGGACTCTAGTGAGGAAACTTCCAAACAGGAGTCCGGTGGCGAGGTTCGGTCGTCCAAGGCTCGATTGGACGTTCTAGAAGGTCAATTGGCGCAGACCAATGCCCTGCTGGAGACTCTCGTACGCAAGCTAAAGCGTGACGAGAAGCGAAAGAAAAGGCGAAAGACTGCAGATGCTGGCAGCGCAGAAGGTGCGGACCCTTCGGCAGGGACTGAGGCAAAACCAGACAAGGTCGAACAGACCGAAGTGGAATCAGTCCCTCAGGCAGTTCCCAAGTACAAACCAAAGCCCCCACCGGTGTTCAAGGGAGTGAACGACTATAAGGTTGTGGAGGATTGGTTTTACGATATGGAGGACTACTTCCGAGCGTTACGGTTACCGAGCTCGGAGAAGGTCCCATGTGCAAAACCATACTTGGCAGATAATGCCAAGTCTTGGTGGAGAACAACGGAGGCCAACGAAGGACCGGTGGCCACCTGGGACATGATGAAGGCGAGGATCCGCGCGACATACGTTCCTCCGAATGCCACTCTGCATCTGAGAGATGAGCTGAGTAGGCTGAAGCAGAGTGGAACCATCCAGGAATATGTGAATGGGTTCATGGCAAAGAGGATACTTGTCACGGACATGGGGGATATGGATGCGTTCCATGCCTTTATATCAGGTTTGCAAACCTGGGCTCGCGGTGAGGTGATGCGCTGGAACCCGACCAACTACAAGGAAGCGTTGGATGCGGCCATCAAGGTGCATTTCAACGATAACCTGCGAAAGGGGAACACGACGGGGTCGGGATCCACGTTTCACAAAGGGGCCAAACCGAGGGGAACATATAGCAGGGGGAAATTCAAGAAGAGTTTCTCTAAGAATGAGTCCTTGGGATTTCGGAAAGGCAAATCCGGTGGCCAGCGAGCAAGTACGTGGGGGAGTCAAGCGAAAAGAGACAAACCCACGGATAAGAAGGTCAAGTCATATAGCAGCGTGGGAAACAATGTATGCTATAACTGCGGTGAAGCGGGACACTTTTCGAGGGAATGTCCCTACCCGAAGAAGGCCAGAGCCAATATGGCCATCAAGTTGGGTGAAGTCCAAAATGAGGTATGTGATCCAGTCCCTAACTCAAAGTTACTCATTACACGAGCAACTTTGGTAGAGAGTCATTCGCGACATCTACTAGCCCTCCGAGGGAAGCTCGGAGGTAGCTTTGTTAAGATCCTTATTGACACGGGTGCTTCGGATAATTTTGTGGCTGCAGACATAGTCCGGCAAGCCGGACTAACGGTGCAGCGGCTAGGCGAACCAAGGACTATAGAGTTTGTTCAAGGTAGCCAAAGCACCGATGAGGTACTTCGACAAGCGAAAGTCGAAGTAGGGACATGGAAGGTAGACATGGATTTCACCGTGTTGGACATGGCGGGATTTGACGTGATCTTCGGAATGGATTAGTTCAATCGGTTTGTGGTAGCCCTACATGGACAAGGTAGGAACCTTGTGGTACTGGCGAATGCCCAAGGAAGAAGATCTAGGGTGGAAGCCCAGGATCTAAAGGTAGGGCAAAGCAAGGCCAAAGAATCCTGCTTAAACCTGGTGTCCACGAGAGGACAACTCACTAAAGGAACTAAGGCAGCCTTTTTGTGCTTACTCTCGGTGAAGAGTGACAAAAAGACAAGAACGGAAGAAGTGCCTTTAGTGATCCAGCGGGTGTTGGACCAATTCCAGGATACCATGCCGGAGGAGCTACCGGCGGGGCTGCCCCCAGCACGACCGATAGAACATAAGATTGAGCTGGTCGAGGGTGCTGAGGCAGTGGTTCGTCCCCCTTATCGTTTGAACGAAAAAGAACTCAAGGAGCTCAAGTGCCAACTAGAGGAGTTGGTGGACAAAGGGTATGTTAGGTTGAGCAAGTCGCCGTATGGGGCGCCGGTGTTATTTGTGAAAAAGAAAGATGGATCTATGCGCATGTGCATAGACTACCGCTTGCTCAACAAGTATACAAAGAAGAACAAGTACCCTTTGCCAAGGATTGAGGACCTGTTCGATAGGTTGGGAAAGGCAAAATACTTCTCGAGGATTGACCTAAGGTCAGGATACTACCAGATCAGGGTAGCCGAGGAAGATGTCGAGAAGACAACCTGTCGAATGAGGTATGGGAGCTTTGAGTTTCTGGTGATGCCCTTCGGGCTATGTAATGCGCCGGCAACGTTTTCGGCGCTAATGAACCACGTCTTTGTACCCTATCTGGATCACTTCGTAGTCGTCTATATCGACGACATCCTGATCTATAGCGAGACGCTAGAAGAGCACGCCGAACACTTGGCGAAGGTGTTTGAGAAACTAAGGGAACACAAGCTGTATGCTAAAGAGAGCAAATGTGACTTTGCTCAACAAGAGGTAAAGTTTCTCGGGCATGTGGTGGGCCAGGACGGGCTCAAGGTGGACCCGGAGAAGGTCCAAGCGATCCAGGAATGGGAGCGACCATCGAATGTACATGAGTTGAGGGCGTTCCTGGGGCTATACAACTACTATCGAAAGTTTATCAGACACTATTCGAGAGTAGCCCTGCCCTTAACGGACCAAACAGGAAAAGGGAAGATGGTATGGACAGCAGAATGCGAGGCGGCATTCGTCCACCTCAAAGGGAAGTTGAGGAAGGCTCCCGTATTGGCATTGCCAAACTTTGGTAAGGACTTTGAGGTAGAAACGGATGCTTCGGACTTTGCGTTGGGCACAGTTCTGAAGCAAGACAACCATCCGGTAGCGTTCTTCTCGAAGAAGCTGGACAAGGCTCAACGGAAGTGGCCTGCCCATGAGAAGGAATTGTTTGCGGTGGTCAAGGCACTCAAGGAGTGGCGACACTACCTTGGGAGACACTTCAAGGTTTACACGGACAATGTGGCAACGAAACACTTCTTGTCACAGCCCGACCTAAGAGGGAAACAAGGTCGGTGGGCTAATGCCTTGGCCGAGTTTGATTGCGAAATTCTGTACAAGCCTGGGAAGAGCAACATCGTGGCGGATGCGCTAAGTCGAAAAGCGAGCTTGAAGTTGGCAATATCCAGCGCAACAGCAACCTTCTGGGACGATGTGCGGACAGCATATGAGAACGATGGTCTAGCACAAGAAGTGTTGCTGAGGAATCTAGAGGCGCGGGAAGCTCACCAGAGAGGTGAGCTGCCAACGGAAGAGAAAACGGGCTATGCGGAACGCAACGGACTCATTTATTACAAGCAAACGAGGGTGTATGTTCCAGAAGGGGAACTAAGGAAGGTGGCCTTAGAAGAGTGTCATGACGGACCTCTTGCGGGACACGGCAGAGTGCCCAAGACGATGGGCTTACTCAAGAGGAAGTACCATTGGCCAGATATGGCTAAGGACGTCCAAGACTATGTAAAGACATGTCCAACATGTCAGCAGGTCAAAGCCGTGACTAAGGCTAGTGGGGGCTTGTTGCAAAGCATCCCAATTCCAGATCGCCCGTGGAAATGTCTTACGATGGACTTCATCACGGGACTACCCCCAAGCGAGGGGTTCGATGCGATATTCGTGGTGGTGGACCGATTTTCAAAGATGGCACATTTCATACCCACCACAACGGACGTGGATGCGGAAGGTGTGGCGAAGCTATTCTTCGAACAAGTGGTTCGAGTGCGGGGAAGGCCGGAAGAGATTATCTCAGATCGAGATAAGATCTTCACTAGTAGGTTCTGGAGGACACTCCTAGAACAGTATCGCACCAAATTGAAATTCAGCACAGCCTATCACCCACAGACAGGTAATGGGTATTAAGTCAAGATTGATGGCACTAACACTTCTTGACAGATGGACAAACGGAAAGGGTGAATATGCAGCTGGAGGATTATTTGTGATGCTATGTCTCGGGAGACCAGACCGACTGGGTAAGTCATTTGGGACTTGCGGAAATGTGTTATAACAACTCACCACACTCAAGCATCGGGGTGAGTCCATGGGAAGTCATCAATGGGCGAGCTATTGAAGGTCCTGTGGAACTCGGCGTGGCCGAGTATCATGGAGAGTTACCCGCAGTGGAGGCATTCACGGCGGAAAGACTCAACATTTGGAATCTAGTGAGGGATTCCTTGGAACGGGCTCAACAAAGGCAAACTAAGTACGCGAACCAAAAGCGTCGGGATGTGGAGTTCCAAGCTGGGGAGAAGGTGTGGCTGAACACCAAGAACCTCAGACTACCAAGCTGGATCAGCCGAAAGTTGACCCAAAGGTAAAGACGCATGTATTCCTGTAAATGAATTGATCTTGAGTTCCTTAAGCAGGTTCGCGGGGCCTTATGAAATTGAGGCACGAATCGGTAAAGTGGCTTACCGACTCCGACTTCCTCGAGAGATGGGGAAGATGCACCCAGTGTTCCACGTGAACTTACTCAAGCCGTACTTTGAGGATCCGCTTCGCAAGGACCAAGTGAGACCTTTACCTGAGGTTATCCAAGGGGAAGAGGAATACGAAGTCGAGGCCATCCTCAATGAGCGCAAGAGTAAGCGACAAGGACGCGAGGTGAGAGAGTTCCATGTGAAGTGGAAAGGATTTCCACACTACGAAGCAACATGGGAACCGGAGGAGAACCTAGCGAACGCTCAAGATCTAGTGGAGGAATTTCTGCAAGGCAGAACTTTATATACTTATGCAAAATTCAATTAAAAATATCAATTTGCAAAGTTGAGCAAGTGGCATATGTTGGGACCCGAAGGCGCGCCAAAGGTAAGCTAATTAGCATGGGTTGGATAGGTCGACCAGGCGTAGGGCACTACGCCCGACTCCCTGCGGGGATGTCGAATCCGTAGACGTATTCTACGGAGGTTGGGTTCGAGTCCCAACCCCCTAGTAAAGCAAGGCTGGGTTCAAGTCCCGACCCTATACTAGGGCGTGGTGAGGTGAGGAGTATAGGGACACCTATATTCCGTTGTCATGGGCTCTTGGCCGGGGAGGCTAACTTAGGCACACCGCTAAGTGGGGGGATGCCCCCGGAGACATGGACAACAAGTCGTAGGATAAAACGAGACGTTCGATGTGGGCATCGAACTTCTTCTATGGGTGGTGGAGTTGTAAGGAACCGACTCCCCGAGATGTCGTAGGCTAAAGGATCCCCAAAAGCTTGACCGAAGTGACAAAGAGTTCATCGGATGGGACCAAGTCGAGGATCGAGTCCAAGACCGACTCTAGGACCGAGTTCGAGATAGAGTCCGGAATCGAGTCCGAGACCGACTCGGGGACCGAGTTCGAGTCCGAGTTCGAGACCGAGTTCGAGACGGAGTCCGAGATCCGAAATCGGGTCCGAGACCGGGTCCGAGATCGAGTCCGTGATCGAGTCCGAACCCGAATCCGAAGTCGGATCCGAAATCGGGTCCGAGATCGAGCCAGAGACTAAGTCCAAATACTAATACGGGTCAAGGGGTGAAAGCCCAAAGCGTGCGTCTCCCAGGGGGGGGGGGGGGCTGCAGGGGGTTCCAAAAGTATAGTAGGGATAGTGAGGTCCAGGAACCAGTTTTGAAGGGACTCTCCAGTTGGGCTTCCAAACCGACTTGAGGTTGGGATTGGGACCGAGGGGCCTTGGGTGGGAGTGAGCATGGACTTGGCTGGTGCCGGAGGGGCCATCCAAGGAAGTGCTCAAGAGCAGCTCCCACTCCCGAAAGGGAAACCGATTGCGATGCTCCCGGCTCATGTGGAGTGGTGCCCCACTTGAGTACCATGCGGCTCATTGGTCCTCGCCCTTCCTAGGGGCTTGGGCCTTCCTTCGGGATGGAAGTGGGGGGCGAGAGGTACCCATACCGGGCCGCTAAGCCACGGTGTTTCGCCCCGGCGTCCCGAAGCAAGTGTTGCACTCAAGACTTGGGATTTAGAGGGTCCCATGATCAAGTCTTGTGGTACCAAGGGATGTTAGGAACCTGGAAGCTTGGTGTGCTTGGCTGCTTGTGCTTGCGGGGAGTGTAGCCGAACCTTAAGTCCAGTCTAACCCGGGGAGGGGGATTGGGAGTGATTTGGGAATCCATGGAAGGATGGCTAACACTCCGTTGCTCGTGCAATGAGTAGCTGAAACCAAGTAGGAGCTGGTACCATAGGCGAGAACCTTGGCGAGGGAACTTAGCAAAAGCCAAGGCAGTGTTGGACGGATAGGCGAGGTAAGTTGGCAAAGTGGAAAGGAAAAATTTGTGGCTTACACTTTGTCATGGTTTTCTCCTCTTCTGGAGAAGAGCATGAAAGGGGTCGTGGTTCCAGAGCTGATGGATCTTCAATTGTTCAAAGAGAAGCTCGAAGCATGTTTTGGCGAGACGGATCGGGTTCGGGCTGCTACCACAAAGATGAGACGTCTCTCTCAGGGGTCTCGTCCTGCCTCGATCTATGCTGCAGAGTTCCAACTCCTTGCTTTGGACACTCAGTGGGATGAGCGGGCCCTGATTGACCAATTTCGTTTCGGCCTCAACAACGGTGTCAAGGATTTGTTGCTCACTATGGAGGATCCCAAGGACCTGTCGGATGCCATCAACAAAGCTGTTCGATGTGACAATCGTCTCTTTGAACGTCGTCAGGAAAGTCACCGCACCGCTGTTTTTCCGTCCCAGACTCAGGAATCCCAGCTTGAGTCTTCGGGGCATACTCCTGAACCTACTGCTCCGGTTCCGATGGATATTTCTGGTACTCCCCGACTCATTAGAGGGAAGTTGAGTCCTGCTGAGAAGCAACGTCGAATATCTCATAATCTTTGCCTCTATTGTGCTGATCCTAATCACAAAGCAGCTGTATGTCCCAAGATTCCTGACAGAGGGGGTGCTGTCAGGAATCCCCCAATTCTTGCCACATTCCTGACCTGCAGACCACATTCCTGACTCTCGAGACACTTCCCTATTCCTGACTCTCGAGACACTTCCCTATTCCTGACTCTCGAGACACTTTCCAATTCCTGAGTCTTGAGCCATATTCCTAATGATGATGTGGCGCCTCCTCGACCTCAGCTATATTTAGGCCGTCCTCGATCCAAGAGTGGTGGAGCTTCATCAACCTATAGTATATATAGGTTAGCCTTGTTCCATTTCTCCACAATCTGAATCAACGCCAGTCTAAGGCCTCTTCTTTGTTTCCACTAGTTTTTTCTCTTTGTCTTTTTGCATTTTCCAGTCTTGATCTTGTCAGGGGTCTTGACAAGAGGCTTAATTATCAATGAATAAAGCTTAAATGAAAACACAAAAGTGATCTAAGTAAGTTATCATCCGATAAACTAGGATGAGCGTATAGGAACCACCAAGATCACCATAGTTGGAAAATATAGAATTTATTATCCAACAAAATTCAATAGCCAATATACCATCAATAACACTTGATAATAAAACTTAGAGGGAAAGGGCCCATGAACAAGAATGCACCCCCTTTTCCAATCGGTTAAGGGTCTTGGGATAGTTGGGGTTAAGTGTCCTTGGGTTTGAATAGTACTGGGCTAGGTGACCTCTCAGGAAGTCCAAACTCAGGAGCTTATATTAACTATCAAAGATTTCAGATAGCATACTAAACAACTTACATAAGAGAACTCAAAAAACACAAAGTATCATTGACTAGCAAGCAAATACTCGCGAATGTATCATCCAAAGGAAGTAACATCAAATCTATCAAAACCAACTATAACAACAATCAACAAAACAGAATAAATGTGGTAAAACTAACAAACATGCATTCATGGCAACTATTGCACTAGCCAATCTAAATAGATTCTAATCAATAATACCAAGGAACTAGAGTTGCTCAAGCAAGCGGGAACTAGAGTTGCTCAAGCAAGCGTCAGCAACATCCTAATGATGTCTCAAACCCAAGAGACTAATCCAAAACAAATCATAAAGAACATGTGGTAATGCGAAAAGCTATAAGCCATCAAAGAGAATAACTAACTATCATTAATTATCCCATCAATAAAGAGATGCATAATCATTGTCGAAGAAAGAATCCACCATCCGAAGAATGGTAAATTATTCTAGATCAACAATAATCAAGCAGAACTTTTTGACAAAAATAATCAACTATTCTAGATGATAGTTAATCATTACCAATGATTGCTAAATGCAAATACTAACTTTAATATCAAAGCTAATAAGCTAAAAATGCCTTCCCCACCAATTTTTAATAAATGGAACAATGAGCATAAAACTCAAAGAACCAAAAGCTTGAAGAAGCCTATAACCAAGTCTTGCCTAACAATGATCACAAGTTTGCATGAACTAACTCAATGCTAAAGAAGATATCATGGTACAATCCACAATATCTTCCTCAACACATCCATAAGTTAAATTTCATAATGTTAAAGCTAATGAAGAGCATATCTACATCAATCCAAAAGCCAAATATATTGAAGCTATGTTTAACAAGTGATCACCAAATGATCCTCCATGAATCCATCTATAGCAAGACGTAACTCACTTCATAACAAGCGTGAAAAAAATCATTAATGATCAATATATTCCAACTCAAATCTAACAAGGACTCAAATATTCCAATATCGATCACTAATTTTTCCTCTCATAAAGCTAACATAATCCATGACTAAATCACTTTTCAAGGAAAAGCTAAAGCTCAACGCCTACTAAACAATCATGTCGAGAACATAACTAACTCCACTTGCCACTTAGTTCATTTGAACATCAATACAGTTGTTAACTAACAAATGCATGAATGTTAATAACACAAAGCTACAACTAAATCATCAACATTATCTTCATCAAGACTAATGAAACTCAATATCAATCTTATGGAGAGACATCTTATTTCACTTAAATCCCAACATCAATAATATTAACAATAAGGCATCACTTCAATGCCATCAACACTAAAATAAAGCTAGAAGAAAGTGAGAGTGAATAACCATTCAAAGTTATTTAACAACCAAGTTAACCAAAATCGAAGATACTATAGTTAGTATCCAAGACTAATTCTTCAACAATACTCAGTTATAGATAACATATCATCAAGGAATGATTCACCACATCCAAGACTCAATGAAATTTAACACCACAGATTAAACGTAACCAAATGATATCGACAAAGGTGGAATTGATATGCGTACATGGAAAAACCATGGAAGTCTAATGACACAATCCTCCATAACACCACTCAGTAAAGCAAGCCCATTACTGCTAAATCGTCATCGAGCGAAGCAAGTGTCAATAATTCATGACGAAGTCTACAAGTAATCATTAGTCACAAAACAACCAACAATTACTCTTTAACTTGCCTTCATAAGACCTAAACACTAAACTCATACTATCAAATCATATACTTGTTCAACATGAATGTAATACCCCAAACACAAGATAAAAGTTCATGAATAAGCACAAACTAAATGACCACTCGAATTCAACTCAATCGCAATAAGCTCACTAATGTGTTTAGCCAATACCTTTGAGCATACTTTAAAAAGGCTAGCTATGCATGATCAACACTTAGTTGAAACTAAAGTGTAAACCATGAGATGGACTCCTATCAGTACACAACTTCCTCGTAGACAAAGCTATAGTATAGGTACTAACATCTTAAACTCAAACAACTACGTTGGACATCACCATCCTTAGCCAAGGTGTAGGGCTACCAAGACTAAGTCAAAATCTGAGAGCTCACTACTCTCATAGAGTTTAACAAAATGCAAGGTGCAACTTGCCACTAAGCACAACGCTACAAAAGAAAGGCACAAGAGTCATCTTTTTAAAAAAGTGTAACAGCCACTTTTCTACACCAACTCTAAACTTTAACCAACTCAATTGCTTTAGCCTCAAAAGTCGGCATCTCTTTTAGATCGTATCATACAAACTACTTACTAAGGTTTAAGCTAATTAAAGTCAACTCCAACCCCTTCACTTGTTTGTATTGGCTTACGAAAATTGAGAGGTTTTCAAACAAAATGATCAACAGATCAGCCATTGGAGAAGTTTGAGAAAATTTGTGAAAAATTTTCCATCTTAGATAAAGAATGACTCTCAGTCTAGGAACACAAATTTTCAAGACTCAACCAACTTCCTCTTACTAGCAACTTCATATAGGTTCACTTCAACACTAATTTTTATGACCCAACAGCATGCTTAAGCATTAAATATCTTTGCCCATATATTCGACATTTAACACTAACATCCGTAAAATGCAAGATGAACATCTAAAGCTTGATTACGAAAACCATATCTTTGGATATCCACATTATATTTAAGACTTTTCTTCAATCACCTTTAAGATCCAATATGAAGCCAAAACATTAACAAAAAAAAATAATGACATAGAAAATCAAGGTCCAAGGAAAATTTCTCATCACTCAAAATAACAAATGCCACTTCTACTAACAGAAGTGTTAGTGATGTCAATGCCCCAACTACACATTTTCTTCATCCAACAATTTACTCTAAGTGCTAACGGATCAACTAACAAGCCATAGCAAGTGAATATTATAACCCTTTTCAACACCTTATAGGCAAACCCTCAAGGAAACAAAGTACCAACTTAAGCTTAGCATAATAAATCACTATTGAGAATCTAGTTAAAGCTACTACAATACTACTATGTGCAAGTAGACTAACTTCACTATCAATCACTTTGGGGTTAATCATCATTTAACCAAGCAACTTAGTAACCACATTACTCATTAACACATAAATATGATATAAAAATCATAATGACTTGATCATCAATTGAGCAACACCACGAGCAATGCTCATATCACTACTTCAAAGGTTTATATGAGTATCAAGTGCTAACTCAATTCGACAAAATGCAACGTAAATGTTACACTCCATCGATCGAGATTTACAACACTCAATACCATTAACTCTTGTTCATAACACAGATAAGCTTATGCCACTCTCTTTCCAACCAAACTCAAAACTAATCCAACACTAAGCTACTTAAGGAGCAATAGCAAGGTTCCCCGAAAAAGAATTGAGCATTATAACCCAAGTCTTCCAATAGTGAGACTAGACAAAATGGTTTAGCGCTTCACCGCTATCCATCCCATAATTCACCACTTATAAAACTATCATTTCCAATATGCATCAAGGTAGGGACTTTTGATTGCATAATGTGAACACGAACAATAAGTCATATCTCGTTGCAAATCATTTCTTTAAGAAGAGAAAATGATTTACATGTTTGATCCTTCGTCCCCAATGACTCTCTTTTCAATCTCATCTTTTGGTTAAACCTCAAGCTTGCTTTTGCACTGCCTTCAATCCAATCCAAGAAAAGTTTATGAGAGAGCACGGCAATAACTACTTGAACTAATAGACTAATCCTTACAATCTTGATTGATTTACTTATAATTATGCCTAGGAAGGATCCACTAGTGCCATGCTAAACAACTACAGACGAGCTTATTTACCACTGATAGCAAACCTAGGGAAGGTTTACTTTCACCCATGGTACATGGAACAGCTTATGGAACTACTGGAAGTACTCATGGAACCACCGATAAGTTAACATTAATCTTGCTAACTCAAAGTGTAAGCTTGAGTTGCTAATGTGTCTCATTCACAAGCCCAAGCGCAAACTCGTGCAAACAAAACATCTCACATCCATCCTATGAGCCTAAGCACAAGCTTGTATAATCTACTACAAAAGGTAACCAAAGTCCATACCCAAGGAACAAATGTGAAGTCTTAGCACCCAAATGTGTACTCACTCGGATCATCATTTTCATCTCTGCGTATGTAGCTTAATCTCATTGAATAGTGAGACATATTTTCTAATACCAAATATAGCGCACATGGTTTTTACCCTTTATCATATGGTAATTTACCATAGGATAACCACAAAGTAGAACCTAAACCCTTTATATGCCACATGTCACCTGCCACATGTCATATGCCACGTGTCCAAAAGATAGTGGTGCAAAACCGGAGTTTTATGGCCTTAGGCCACTAAACGAAGGAACAGTGCCAAACTCCTAAACATGAAGCCAAGGAGTGATGGCACTGGAGCACAAAACAACTTTCGAGCGTACAGCCCAAGGAGCGAAGGGACAAGAAGGTGGAGTGACTTGAAATAGTCCTAAAGTATCCAGCATCTCAATGCCAAGACCAACATGCAAAATGGAGCCAACGGAGTGTGGCATTATTTTAGCATACCAGTGGCCTAATGCGAGGATATAGGTACTCCACTAGCTAGGGCAAGCACGCAAGCGGGAGTTAGACTATGCCTTAAGTTTGCCCAACCTACCCCACTATCCTTAATATACATTTGGAATCCCCCACCCCCCTAAGGAACACACGTTTTGGGCTTTCACCCTTAGTACTAAGAGTTAGTCTTTGGGACAAGCTTGAAACTTATTAAATATGGAATGTTCTTAGATTGTGAATTTGGACACAAGACAAACCAGGATGATCTTTACATTCCGTAGATATGCCGAATAAGTGAATCTAGACACTTTTCATAAATAGCATTTGGGACCAAAATGAGACTAAACACTATCGCTATCATGCCTTTTGTGTTAGTAGACATAGTAAGCTATCATTTAGCAATATTGAAGGACCAAGCTCAATATTGTGGGGGTTCTTGATACTAGCAAGTGCAAGCTAATGACACAAGTTTCTCAAACTAGACCGAGTATGCTCAGCAAGAAACACATAGGATATTTATCCAATTTAAATGCATTATCATTGACCAGTTTCTCAACTAGCTCAAATGGGAATTGATAATGGGTTCAATAGTACCAACCTTTTATCGTCGTGGCAACAAGAAAAGAATATCCGAAAGGACTAGCTGATTGGTAATTTTTGATACCTAAAGTCACATTCGCAACAATGCCATTCCATATTTCAATATAAGCATTCAAAAGCTTTTATTATGGTAAATGCTTTAGTACTTTATTGATATTTGAGCCAATTATATATACAAATCCATCATCCTCCACAGATAGCATTGTTGATTTACAACTTCAACAATTAATATCTACAAAACCATATATCTACATCTTTAAAATCTTTTATTACTAATTTTCTTGTTTTTTAAAGTAACCAGCAATCAATACCTTTGTTAGTGGTCAGACTTTCCCATAAAACATGCATTCTCTTCCATGTTAACACTAAATTATAATTGTCCTCAAGAGTTAATTCAAAATATCCATTTGGAGAAACTAGTGGATTCAACTTGAGTAAATAGGATCTTATCTCATATTTTTCACCACTCATAAGTGTAGACCTGTAAATCCAACAATTATTAACAGCTGCATTTATAAAGGTTTTATTATTATTCATAGTGATACTCTTAAAGTTATATCTTCTAGCATTTAGTAGTTTGTATTTAATACCAACATAATCTGCTATAAGACCATAATTTCCCACTCGAGCTTCTTTTAAGATATCAAACAAAAGCTGATTAAGTTTTCCAATAATTTCTTCTCCTGATGCCCCTGTCCCTGTTTGTCTCCATGCCATACTACACATCCCATTAGGATTTCTACTGTATATCCATATGGTAATTTCAATGACTTTATTTGGTAAAGAAAGAGTTTTAGTCCAAGGAAATGCATTATACTATTTATATGTTTCTTCTATTTTACTATCCATCATATCCACTAAAATTTTTCCAATTTCATTAATATCACTTCTAGTAATAAATCTATAAAGTGTAAGAGCGTCCCAATTTACATCTGCTTCAATAGTCAGATTTGCTAATCTGAGAGTCACTATTAGAAGAATAGCTAGCTTCATGGAAAATACACAGAAATGTGAAATGCCAAATTAAACAATTACCAGCTATTTTGTATCCATCAGAAATAATATTATAAATTTACTAAATTGAAAATCACTAGTTATAGTGTATCGTGCCTAATAAAACAGTTTTCATAGGGGAAGCTTTAGTTTCTTCTTCCTTCGCTCTCGTTATAGCTGTCATTGGAGTGATCGGAGAAGGATGACGAGCTCTCGCCCGCACTCACGAATTCGACAAATGGCTCGCGATCAGTGACCTTGATCACCTCAGAGCTGATGCCCGACGAAGAATTGCAGCTCAGCATCGCATCTTCACTGGTGCTAGAAGAATAGCTTGCGTTGCAGTTGTTCCTGGCGACCGAAACGTTCCTTACGACCATGCTGTTCGTGTTCATGGCTCGAGGCGGCGGCATGAGCACCCTTGCGGCTGACTCTCGTCTCTGGAGAAAACCAAAGACAACCAAAAGCAAAAGAGAATGTTGTGGATTTTTCACTGAAAAGATTACCTCCCTATGCTGTGGAGCAACATCTGTGTCTCTTGAGGTATCATCCCTGTCATCTCCTGGCCTAAAAGAATGAAACAAAGTGCTACTATAAACTTGAAAGCATGGAAAAAATACCTCGGACTTCTGTCTGTCCACTCATCATCGGCATCGGCATCGTCACTGGAGCTTCCTTCGATAAATATATCATCCTCGCTCAAGTCCATGGGCTCCTCGTCTTCGCTCCCCGTCTCTAAGTTGTAAAAGAGAGTTAGAGGACCATTCAGAACTTTGCTTCTTTTCTTTTCTACCTTCGAGCTCAGTTCCCGCGGCCACGGCAGCACTTCGTCGGGATTTAATCTTCTCGCGGATTTCCAGCCTCCGGGATCTCGTGAGCTCGTCGTCGCTCCCGATAAACAGTGATACATACCTTTCAGACTTTGGAAAAAACTGCACGACAGTGAACCTGGTTTTTCAGTGACGAGCCTCGATATGAGATAAAGACGAGAAAGAAGAGAAGACTTTGTCTTCGCTACATACCCGCACGTATTCAAGGTCTTCTTTCAGCCTTGCAAGTTGATCCGCGATGCCGGCTATTTGTCTTGAGGCATTTGCCTGATGTGGATGATGATCCAAGTTCCAGCGATGCTGCTTCTCCAGACGTCGAATTCTTCTCTCAAGCTTCCTACGTTCTAAGCATCCAAAGAGATCCAAACGAATAAAAAGAAAGTAAAGCGACTCCACTCACCAAAGAACTTTAGCTTTCTATCCCGCAGAGCCAATTTCCGATGCGCGTGGAGCTCCGCCTGCCGCCTGAGATCTTCCAGCCGCTTCTCATGCGCGGTCTTGATCTCGAGAGGGAGAGTCTGCAAATGCGATCCAGCACTTTCCATGAATTTCCCGAAGAATTCGAGCTTACCTTCTTGAGCAGGCGCTCGATGGAGCGAATCTGGTTGCGAATTGCCTTGCGATCCCCTTCCTTGCCGCGCACAGCCAGCCCGCGGGACGATCGCGCGGCATACCCGCCCCCCAGCGACGGAGATCTTCCGGCGACACGCCTCTTGGCGTAAGGACCATGCGCCATTCCTCTACCTAGGGTTGGCGCTCACCAGGAAGATGCGCCAACACTTGGCCGCCATACTCACTGTGAATAGAAAGGAGCGAAAATGTGGATAAGGTCATCCAACGGCCAAATCAAATGCCACGTGTACGCTGAACATTAAATTGAATGCCACGTGTACGCTAGGCATTAGCAAGCTATAACATTGGAGAGCATCGAGTAGGCCGAGATCTTCCATGGTTCCAGTGCTATGGCGTGCTGGGCAGCTCGCACACCGTGTTCTAGCGATCCCTGGGCTCTACACGCGCTCAACAGGCACCCCCAAGCCACTGTCGAGCTCACCGTTTTGTCCACCACTCTGGTAACCTCTTCCGCGTCGCCCAATTCCCCCAGCCGCGCGAGGAGATCGACCACGCAACAGTAGTGCTCTCGCGAAGGATTCACGCCAAAGTCGCTCCAGATCCCCACGAAGAACTGGTAGCAGTCTTGCGCCTGGCCCAAGTGGCTCAGTGCCGCGAGAGCCCCGGTCACTGAGACCTCGTCGGGATTGACGCCGTCGAGCAGCATCTCGCGAAACATTGCGAGGGCTTCGCTCGGACGCGAGCTGGCAAATGCCGTGACGATAGTGTTCCAGGTGATCACGTCCTTCTCGGGAGTGGCGTCTAGGATCTCTTTCACTTTTTGGTCGTGGCCAGTGACTAGGTATACAGACATTATCGAATTCCACGATACCAAGTTCCACGAAGACATTCGCGTGTAGGTGGATACCGCAAGCTCAAGATCCCCGCTTTGGGCATTTGTTGCAACAAACGTGTTCCAAGACACCACATCCCTTTCCGGCATTTCATCAAAGACTTTCTTCGCGGAAGCATAGAGATTTTTTCGGGAAAGCACCGCCAGCATAACGTTGCAAGCCACAATGCTGAAGTGCGGCATCTTTTCAAAGACGTTACAGCTTCCGCCGGCATCTGCAGCCACTATTGCGTTCCAGGAAACAAAATCTCTCTCGGGCGCCTCGTCAAAGACGGACTTGGCTTGTTTCAGCTGGTTGCTCTTGCAGAACGCACTTATCATCGAGTTGAAAGAGACGAGGTCCCGGCACGGCATCTTTGCAAAGACTTCTTGAGAAGCAGCAGCCAAATCTTCCTGCTGAACAAATGTCGCCATCAGCGTGTTCCACGACATCACTTCTCTCACGGGCATATCATCGAAAACCAGTTTTGCCTGGAGGATTTCACCGGCGTTGGAAAGCACGGCCATCATGTTGTTCCACGAAGATATGCTCCGGCAAGGGATTTTGGCAAACAGATCGTCAGCTTCAGCAATGTGTCCACTGTGACCACACGCAGAAATCATCGCGTTCCAGCAGATTACGTCCCGCTGGCTCATGTTTCTAAAGAGATTGCTGGCCTCTCCAAACTTTTCGTTGCTGACGAGAATGGTGAAGAGCTCAGTCCACAATATTGGGGTGAGAACATCGCCAGGAATCCTGTCGATAAGCTCCAACACCTCCGATGCAAGACTAGAATCGATGCAAGCTTGAACGACAACCATCCAAGAAACAACGTTGTGAGTCGGCATCTTGTTGAAGGCATGGATCGCTTTCAAAGAATGACCAACTTGAGCATAGGCAGTCACCATTATGTTCCATGATACAATGGTTTTTGCAACCATTGTATCAAACATGACTCTGGCATCGTCAACATACCCAAGTTGGGCATACCCCTGGATTAAAGAGTTCCAGGAAACCGAATCTTTACACGGCATCTCGTCAAAGATAAGCCACGCTTGCCAAAGATTCCCGGCCTCGGCATTTGCCGCGATTACGAGGTTGTACGATACTGTGTTTCGTACGGGCATCCGATTGAATATCTGGAAAGCTTCTTGATAATCCCCGGTCTGGGCATGTACCGATATGAGGGTGTTCCACGAGAAAACATCACGCGCAGGATTCTCGTCGAAGAGAGATTTGCACAATTCAGCACTTGACAATCCAGTATTCATTAAAGCATTCCAAGATTCAGTGCTGTGAATCGGCATTTGATCGAACAGGTATTTGGCTTCATCGATTTGCCCCGCTTGAGCATTCGCCGAAACCATCGCGGTTGATACAACTACGTCGTGAGCAGGCATCTTTTCAAGCATCGAAGACGCCCATTCAAGATTCCCGTTGACCAGGTAGGCGCAGATCAGCGTCGTCCAGGAAACCTCATCGCGAATGCGCATTTGGTCAAACAAATTCCTTGCGTTATGCAAATGCCGGTTTTGGGCAAATGTCTGCAGCATCACATTCCACGTGACGGCGTTCCATGACGACATCCGACCATAGATATCTTGCGCTTGGTGGACGTTTTTCTGGTGTCCATAGCCAGTGATCATCACATTGTAAGTAACAAGGGTTTTAATCGGAGCCTTGTCAAAGTACTCCTTCGCGCTATATAGCTGCCCATTTTGGGCAAATGCTGAGACAATTATTGTCCAGGAGAATTCATTGGGCTCCGGGATGGATTCAAACACCAAGCGTGCGTCGTTGAGGCTCCCACACTTGCCATACATTCGTACGAGAAGATTGAGGAGGAAAGTGTTGTGGGAGTGTGGAGTCTGGGTGATGAGATTGTGGATGCGCTTGAGCTCCCCAAGATCTTTGGAGTTCCCGCAGAGATTCACAGCGTGCGCGAGCGTGTCTTGGGCGCTGGCTCTCAGTGCTTGTGCTTGCTTGGCAGCAACTTTATGCATGCCAACCAAACATAATTTTTTCGATGACAGAATATACTTCGAGATTATAGCATATTCTATTATTTAAATTAATGTTTGGATTTTAAAACATCAAATTTTGTCTAATAAACATTAATTTCTTTTCACTACTATAAAAATTCATTATTTTTATAAATTAAATATCATTGATCCACAATTTCTAGACCCTGTGGAACTTTTTGAAGTTTTTGTACATTGCACAATTGATTTTACCTATATGGTGGTCTAGATTGGTCCAAAATTGCATATTATTACTATCAGACTTATATCAATCAATTATAGTTTGGATGTCAATGCGTGTTTGATTTCAAGTGAAGGTGAAAAAAAACTCAAAAAAGTATGAAGAGGCAACAAGTATATAACAAATATGATGTCACAAGTGATATAATTTCAGTAAAAAGGTAGCTATTATGTAATATCTAAAGAAAACAACTATACAAATATCTTCTCTAATTATTACTAGAGAGATAATTTGGAAACTTGGAAAATTAATATCAATAAATCATATGCTTGTATTTTAAAAGAATTTATGTCAATTCCCTGTAAAGCATATATCCATATCCAAATTAACACCAAATTACAATTTTCCTTGTGAGTTAATTCATCTCTTAGAGAAACTAGAAGGTTAGATTTAGTAAATATCCTATTTTTCACCACTCAATAATAGTAGATATTTATATCTAATAATTAGTAATAGTTGGATTTGTATAAATTTTATTTTTGATATTTGACCCTAAACAATAATTTGCTAAAATTTTATTAAAAGCTCAATAAGGATTAGTCATTTGTCCCCATTAGGCTTTTTACTGTAGATCCATATGTTAATCTCAAAACATTTATTTTGATAGACTAAGATTATCAATGCTAGGGCCAATCCATAAATTTTAAAAATACTTAATAAAATTTTGCCATGTTAAGAAGCTGTAAAATCTACATGTACAAATTTTAATGTACAGTTTAGCATGGGCCCAAGTACAAGAATGCTTTGCAAACCACTTATGAGTGACTCTGTGGTGGGTAATGGCATTGCTAAAACCTGGCCAGAGGTTCTTTAGTCCTGGCCACAGTCACATACCTCTAGAACTGTGGGCTTAAGGTGTTGAAGGTATTCTTGCTTGTCAGGTTTGGGTGGACCTCTTGGCTTGTGGTGCATGACATGACATGTACAAACTCAGCTAGTGGATTTTCCATAAACAATTAGGAGAAGATTCTAGGTTAACAGGAATATTTTCATCCTAAATACCCAGCCACAATTAGGGTTCCCACTCTTTACCTCTTTGTCGTGTTCTAGCAAGAGAGATGTGAGCTAGAGAGGCATATGGTGTTGAGGGCTGGCCACCCTCAACAAATGGCGACCACAGCAGGATCCAGATGAGAGCATCACAATCCTTCTCTTTCTCTCATTTCTCATATAGATGTATAGTTTCTAGTGTCTTCTTGCACTCCTTGCAGGCAGGTGCCATGGAGTAGAGATTTCTTTCTTTCTAGTCATTCTTGGAGAGTTTGAGAGATTTACAATGACATTCTCATGTTCTAGAGTGCCAATTCTCTTGTTATTTTCTTTGTGTGATAGATCTGGGTCTCTTCTCCCCTCACATGCTTGGATCGCTTAGAGATGTCACTGTTTTCATTGCATGAAAGTATATTTTAAAGCTCAGTGTGCTCTCAAATCTTCATCATTTGGCATGCCATTTGGTCTTGAGTGAGATCTCTTCGTTCTCTGTTGTTGAGGTAGGATTCAGAGCATTTCCTAACCATATTTTATCATTGTGTTCTTTGTTGTTGAGGTAAGCCATGTATATGTTTACAGCTTGACTATGCGCTAGAAAGCATCACATGATTGGGGAGAAAATCGGAGCAGGCCGAGGTATTCTAGTGTCTAGGCTGTGATGGCAGAGGCCAGGAGGTGGGCATTTGCCCATTCCTCTTCAAGGGCAAGGATTTTGCCCTATAAAAGAGATCAATTGACCCATATGGATGGATCTGATCAAGAGCTGAAAAGGATTAATAATGGAATTGAGGCCCAAAAGATGATCAGAGGAAGCTCAAAAACCAGTGAGCTATAGGATGCATTTGCTCCTTTTTGGCTATGGGGTCTTGGTCAAGGCTGAGATGAGCAATGCCATAAAGCTTTGGAAGTGGCTCGATGATGAATATAACAAACACTCAGACATAGAGGTGATGAGGATTCATTCTCAGATTGCATATGTTTGAGGATGGTGGGGATATGCAGGTGCACACACAAACATTTAGCAAACTCTTTTTAGATCTTGCTGCCCAAGGAAAGGAACATGAGGTTCCGGATTCAATGCAAAAGATCCTACTCTACAAGTCATTGCTAAGAGAGTAGGATGGCTGTGTGGAGATGACGAGAGAAGGGAACTATGTTTGCTGGAGCTGTGGCAAAGTTCATCAATACTGCATTGCTGTGAGCAAAGAAAGCTCAAACCTACAAAGTCCACCATGCTATGTATGCTAAACAAGAGCTAGTTGGGGCTCCCAGCTGAAGAAAATAGATGGCAAGGACGCTGAGAATGGGAGCTCAATGCAATGTCTGGAACCAAGCTGGTTGAGGAAGCCAAGGAGATGGAGGCAGCATTTGCAATTGGTTTCATAAGGGAGATGGTTGAGATAGCACAAGGTGCACCCATTGTGCCAATACAAGATGTGTTGGGAGATTGGACACTGAGCCCAAGATTGTCCTACCAATGTTGTTGCAAACCTGAGAAAGCCACAAGAGTGATGAAGAGAATCATAATGCAGAGGTTGAGCAGAATGGACAAGCATGGGTGTTAGATTCATGATGTACTAACCTCATGAGTGAATGAATGGATGTTTAAGATGTATACACTAGCATAAAGGTCCAAAGGAGTTGTCCTAGGCAATTACACTCGCCTTGGGATCCAAGAGAGTGGAAATCTCCACTTCATGCTTGAGGATGGAAATGAGATAGTTTTTTTGTAGAGATCCAAACAGATCCCATGAGCTGTACTAGATTGAATCATGAGAAATACAAGGAAAGAGAGAAGAAAGAAGAAGAGAAAAAATTGTGATAAAAACCCTAGCTTTTGCATACACTTCCACCTTGCCATACATACTCACTTCATTGTATATGCCAATTTCAAACTTTACCTCTGCTTTATCTCTATAGATCACCTTCTAACATTACATCCCCTACTCTGAATCCAGTAACCTGAGTTCAAACCTTGGCGAAACCTTGTGATTTATAACACGTAAGTTCAGCTAGTCCCTCAACTTCTATTGGTAAAAATTAGAGTCCACTAGAAGGTCTCACATAGGAACTCAAGTTGATCCTTAGTGATCCATGTATCTGTGGTAGAGTCAATTCCAACCTAACAAACTTCTTGTTGATGCAAGTTGTGATAAGCCACCTTAATCACATGATATAGCTAAAGTAGAGTTTGATCCTCACAAACTTGTTGAGGAAGAGGAACATTGAATGAAGTAGTAGCTGCTAGAGGCCCCACATGGAGTTTCAGTTCCAAAATATGGAAGACATCATGAACTCAGGATGAACTGCAACTTGTAGGCCACCTCATTCACACACTCCATAATCTCAAAATGCCCAAAGAACTTTGGATGGAGCTTGGAATGAGCAGTAGCACAATAATCTAGGGTGTGTTTTTCCAAGCGGAACTTAACATGTAAACCCAATCCTCAACCTAGAATTCTTGAAAAGAACGAGAATGCTTTATTTCGTTAAAGTGGGACTTTTCATTATCCCACTTATGGTGTGTGGCCACATGCCATTTTTATAACAACAATAAAAAATTAAAGTTTTAACTTTATAATTTATAAATTAAAAACTTTTCATATGATTTTGTGTTATAATATTGTGAAATATAAAAAAATAAATTAAAAAACTGATAGAAATATTAATAAATATTAATTAAGTACTAGGAAATGGCATGTGGACACATGCTAATTAATGTCCCACTTTACTAAATAAGTCCCACTTTAACGAAATAAAGCATGAGATTTGTTGTCATAAATGTGACTTTGGGTATCAAAAGTTACTTATTGGCTATCCTTTTGGATATTCTTTCCTTATTACCACGATGGCATGAGGTTGGTATTACTAAATCCTTTATTAGTCTCCATCTAAGTTAGTTGAGAAATTGGTCTTCGCATGTACACTTGACTAAATGGGTATAAGGACGGAATTCCTAAATGCTATTAGTCAAGCATACTTGACTTGGTTAAAGAAACTCATTCGTTAACTTGCACTTCCTAGTGTTGGGAACCCCTGCAATATTGAGCTCTTAATATTTGCAAAATGATAATTTACTGTATTTACCAAACACTCGCTATCATGCCTTTTGTGTTAGTCTCATTCCGGTCCTAAATGCTATTTATGGAAGGTGTCTAGATTTGTTCATTTGGCATATTTACAGAATGTAGAGATTGTCTTGAACACAATGATGTTCGTCCCGTACCCAAATTCACAATCTAAGGATATTCCATATTTAATAAGTTTTAAATTTGTCCCAAAGACTAACTCTTGGTACTAAAGGAGGCTTGGGGTGAAAACCTAAAGCGTGTGTTTCTCAAGGGAGGATATGAATGGCTTCAAATGTATAGTAGGGATAGTGGGTAGGTCGGGCATGGCCGACTAACCTGATGTGAGACACAAAATCCCTAGGCCCCAAAGTGGAGCCGGAAGGGCGCCACATGGTAGTGGCCGAAGCGAGAGCCAAACGAGCGTAACACGTTTGGACCAAAAGCTCCGACTTGAAAAGTCAAGAGCGGGAGTGGAACTCCCAACAAAGTGCTCGAGGAACGAGCACGAGGCGAGCAAAAGGCGAGGCTCCAAAAAGGGACCCAAAAGGACCAACACATGACACGTGGGAGTGTCCGAGATGGAGTTCGAAGTGGAGTCCGAGGTGGACCCGAGTTGGAGTCCGAAGTGGAGTCGGAGATGGACCCGAGATGGACCCAAAATGGAGTCCGAGATGGAGTCCGAGATGGACCCGAGATGGACCCGAAATGGAGTCCGAGATGGAGTCCGAGATGGACCCGAAATGGAGTCCGAGATGGAGTCCGAGATGGACCCGAGATGGAGTCCAAGATGGAGTCCGAAGTCGAGACCGAGACCGGGACCGAGACCGAGACCGAGACCGAGACCGAGATCGGGACCGAGACCGAGACCGAGGCCGAGGCCGAGACCGAGCCCGAGCCCGAGTCCGAGTCCGAATCCGAATCCGAGTCCGAGTCCGAGTCCGAGTCCGGAGCCTGAGAGGGTGAAAGCCCAAAGCGTTCGTCTCCCAGACCCTGGGGGGTTTGGTGAGCTCCAAAAGTATAGTAGGGGGGAGGACTGCAGTGGAGCCAGTTTGGCCAGGAATGGCCAGTTTGGCCCAGGAAGGCCAGACCCAGTGTTGGGTGATGAACTGACCACTAGGAAGTCCAAGACTAGAGTGAATACGGACCGACAAGCGGGGTAGCTTGGTGAAGTGTTCAAGAGCCGGCTCTAGTTCCCCCGGGAGATCGACTGGCCGATGCTCCCAGTCCAAGTGTGGGTGGCACTACCTACTTGGATACCAAGCGTGGCTCAACGGAACCTCGCTCTAAGCCCATGGCTAGAGCACCTAAAGGCGATAGGTGGGGAGAGTACCTAGGTGGCTCGCGTAAGGCCACGGTGCTCCGAAATGTCGTCCCAAAGGCCCAGACTGTGGAAAGGAAGAGGAGCAGTCCTCTGGGGTAGTGACCAAGGACACAGTCGTGTGGTGAGGAAGTCCCAGAGGACCGTGGGACCTAGTGGTCGGGCCTGTGGGCCTCGATCCAGTGGCAGTGTTGGCAAACACGGCAGGGGCAGAAAGGGACTTGGTAGGAACTGACAAAGGGACTTTGGGGAAGTCGATTCCCCAGGTTTGTGGGCATCCTAAGGATGCTAAGGAGTGGATCTAGGATGACCCCTCGTAGACAGATGGCCCAGTCTTGGAGAGACGGGATGGTGATGCAAGTGGTATTGAACCATGTGAGACACAAAATCCCTAGGCCCCAAAGTGGAGCCGGAAGGGTGCCATGTGGTAGTGGCCGAAGCAAAAGCCAAACGAGTGTAACACATTTGGACTAAAAGCTCCGACTGGGAAGGTTGAGAGCGGGAGTGGAACTCCCAACAAAGTGCTCGAGGAACAAGCATGAAGTGAGCAATAAGCAAGGCTCCAAAAAGGGACCCAAAAAGGACCAACACATGACACGTGGAAGTGTCCGAGATGGAGTCTGAGGCAGACCCTAGTTGGAGTCCGATATGGAGTCCGAAGTGGAGTCTGAGATGGAGTCCGATATGGAGTCCGAGATGGACCCGAAGTGGAGTCTGAGATGGAGTCCGATATGGAGTCCGAGATGGACCCGAAGTGGAGTCCGAGGTGGACCGAGACGAAGTCCGAGATGGACCCGAGATGGAGTCCGAGATGGAGTCCGAGATGGACCCAAGATGGAGTCCGAGATGGAGTCCGAGGTGGACCGAGACAGAGTCCGAGATGGACCCGAGATGGAGTCCGAGATGGACCGAGACAGAGTCTGAGATGGAGTCCGAGATGGAGTCCGAGATGGACCGAGACGGAGTCCGAGATGGAGTCCGAGATGGAGTCCGAGAAGGACCCGAGATGGAGTCCGAGGTCGAGATCGAGACCGAGACCGAGACCGAGATCGGGGCCGAGACCGAGACCGGGACCCGGACCGAGACCAAGACCGAGGCCAAGGCTGAGACCGAGCCCGAGCCCGAGTCCGAGTCCGAGTCCGAGTCCGAGTCCGAGTCCGAGTCCGAGTTCGAGTCTGAGAGGGTGAAAGCCCAAAGCGTTCGTCTCCCAGACCCTGGGGGGTTTGGTGAGCTCCAAAAGTATAGTAGGGGGGAGGACTGCAGTGGAGCCAGTTTGGCCCAGGAAGGCCAGACCCAGTGTTGGGTGATGAACTGACCACTGGGAAGTCCAAGACTAGAGTGAATACGGACCGACAAGCGAGGTAGCTTGGTGAAGTGTTTAAGAGCCGGCTCTAGTTCCCCCGGGAGATCGACTGGCCGATGCTCCCAGTCCAAGTGTGGGTGGCACTACCTACTTGGATACCAGGCGTGGCTCAACGGAACCTCGCTCTAAGCCCATGGCTAGAGCACCTAAAGGCGATAGGTGGGGAGAGTACCCAGGTGGCTCGCGTAAGGCCACGGTGTTCTGAAATGTCGTCCCAAAGGCCCAGACTATGGAAAGGAAGAGGAGCAGTCCTCTGGGGTAGTGACCAAGGACACAGTCGTGTGGTGAGGAAGTCCCAGAGGACCGTGGGACCTAGTGGTCGGGCCTGTGGGCCTCGATCCAGTGGCAGTGTTGGCAAACACGGCCAGGGGCAGAAAGGGACTTGGTAGGAACTGACAAAGGGACTTTGGGGAAGTCGATTCCCCAGGTTTGTGGGCATCCTAAGGATGCTAAGGAGTGGATCTAGGATGACCCCTCGTAGACAGATGGCCCAGTCTTGGAGAGACGGGATGGTGATGTAAGTGGTATTGGACCATATGCGCAGCAAAGGTGAATGGGCATGGCCTTAGCGTAACGGGCCGAGATGTCAGTGGTACCTTTGGGTGTCGGTCATGGGATCGGACACATGGAGCACTTGGACCAAGTGCAAAGGTTGAGTGGCATGGATGCCATTCTCGGGGCTAGCAAGCCCCAAGTCCTGAATGGGACTTATAGAGGTTGTGAATGAGACTCCTCCAAGTGGTCGGAGGTGTGGTTAAGTGACTAAAGTAGAATGGAAAAATTAGTCGCTTACAATTTGGTATCCGACTTTTATTGGTGCTCAAGTATATCACCACTAGTGTTGGCATCGGAAGGTCCGAGGAGTGGGCCTATCCTTGAGGAGTAGCAAGTCGGGAAGACATGGCTCTCCATTACAGTTCATGTGTGAACTTGTAGACGGGGTGGTGGATAGAAAAGGGCCAATAATGGAACGACTTTGGGATCTTGGGAACAGTATATGGTTTTCCTCAAAAAAAAAAAAAAGTTGAGGATGTGATCCAGATGAGCGTTTGACTTAGCAAACTGGCTAATGTAGTTGTGGTAAACAACTACAGTTGGGATCACGGGAAAGATAAAGACTCCAAAGCAATAAAGGAGTCATAAGATTTTCCTCATATAGTTGAGGTTGGTGCTCATGAATGTGAGACCAAAAGTATTGACCGTGGAAGGTCAAATACAAAAGAGGACACAAGTCCTCGAAATGGTAGCCGAGGCTACCTCTAATAAATGCTGGAACAACCCAAGGAGTGGGGGTGTACTCAGAGGATGAGCTAGTATTTTCATCACATGGACAAGTGGTCCTAAGGGGCAAAAGGTTGCCCCAAGAGAACAAATTAAGTGTCAGAGTAACACTTGCAAAGATGATCCTTGGGAGTAGGACCTGAATACAAGAAGTTGTATTCCAGTGAGCTGGCACCTCAAAGGTAGGGCCTCATGGGTCGTTAGATGACAAAGTCCAAAACGCTGGATGACTCCAATAGAGTCAAGGAATAATCCTAAAGGATTGATGGAAGCATTTGGACTGAGGTGTGTTTTACCCCACGAAGGATGGGGGGGGATCATAGGATCCAAGGATGAGAACAGAGGGTATCTCATCGATGGCAAAATGTGTCGTGCTAAAGTCGTGGGAAAGGTGTTCCCAAATAGAAAACAACTTTGACACAAAGTTGTGTGTGACCTCTGTGGTGCCGTGCTAACAAATGGTTGGCATGAGAAAGAGCGGTATTGGTCTTGGCAAAGACTTAGACACAAAGAAAAAGTGTCATAGAGGTAGGTTCGTGGAGCCGATGGTGTAGAGACACCAAATGTGCCAAGGTGTGATACCTTGAGGCTATGTTGGTGGGTTCATAAGAACCCCTTGCCAAAGGAATCCCAATGGAAATGGGAATGGCATAGCCTAATCTGCAGAGTATGCAGTTGGAGTGTGGTGACCCAGATAATGATGGAGGTGTGGAAGCACCAGCAATGAGTTGTAGGACTTGACGACTATGAGGCAACTAAGCGAGAGGTGCAAAATAATTGGTTAAACGGGTAGAAGGTAGCTACCCAAGCCTTCTTAATGGCATAGGGAAGTTGGATATACCCTTACGGGGGATAAGTTGCTTATGTTGTGATATAGTAAGTCAATGTCATAAAAGGAAATACTCATTGTCAAGAAAGCCATCATTGGGACACCCGAACACTCGAGAACACTAGGAGGTGGTGCTTGATGTCGCGAGGGCAATAGATAAAGCCCAAGGGACTAAGTCTCTAGCGAATGATGGATAGAAGGTGCTATCCAAATGTCCAAATGGCGGAGACAGGAGAAGACTGTCTACTCGAATTGGACAAAACCAAAATTGGAATTTTGGCAAGGCTAGTGATGGGCATGTAAAGGCCCGTAAGCAACAATGTAATCCCGGTGTGCGGGATTATAGGGTGAGCATACTTGGATTGAAGAACCACTCCCTAGGCTATTGGGTAGGTTCATCCCTAAGAATACTTGCTAAGGCATGATAGAAAGTGCAAAGCTATCCTCCTAGTCGGGAGGAGAATGGCTAAAGGAAAGGTGTGAAGCCAAAAGCAAGTAGTAAGGGGATAGAACCAAACCATAGGAATCGAAGGGCATAACCAAGGGTAGTTATGCCAGTTGGGAGTGGAGAATCAAGTGGGAGCTCAAGGGTGTTGCCGCTAGCAACTATGATGCCATGGAGAGTCTAAAATATGGAATTATCCATGTTAGACTATATGGTAATTGGAAAGCTTGCAAAAAGGGAGGCCTTAGCAAGCTAAGGGACAGGGTTCCTTCAAGGTTCCCAAAAATGATTCTAGGTAGCTTAGTACCTAGAAAGGCCAAGTGTAAATGGTTCAAAGCACACGTGAAATCAGAGTGGCACAGCAGAAGCGTGGTCTTGAAGCTTGCCATGAGGCAAGGCTATCAAGGTTAGGGAAGTAGTTCCCGAGTGTTCAAAGAGAGGGCTTTGAACGAAAGTCGATGATCAAGGGCTTTCACGCTTGTGCAGGAACCATGTTACAGTGGTCGGAGGACTTGCCAAAGCGAGATTGGCAAGTCAAGGGAACAAATGCCCTAGTTGAAGGTGATAACTTCAAAAGGGTGGGCCATGGGGCCAAGCATGGAGGAGTCCATGCATGATCACAGACTTGTCAAGTGAGAGCACTTGGCCGTGTGGAGGAACTGGGTTCCTAAGCTGTGATCTATAGCGCGCTTTGAGTATAAGTTGGTGCACTGGCGTGGGGGTCATGCCAGGCATCCTGGGTGATGCCGTCTGTAGATGCATATACGGAGGTTGGGTTCGAGTCCCGACCCTCTAGTGCTTGGGTTCGAGTCCCAAATCACTAGGGCGTGGTGATGGTTTGGAATATGAGGACACTCATATTTCGGTGGTCATGGACTCTCAGTGAGGGGACTGGTTTGGGCACACCGCCAAGCGAGGGATGCCTCGGAGTCGTGATGCACGGTTAGATTGCTTAGAGTGAAAGCTCGGCATATCTAACTTGAATACTTTGGTGCAAAGGGCACCAAGGACGTGGTGGATAAGATGGGGACACCCAAGTCTCAGTTGCTATGGATCCTTGGCCGAAAGGGCTGGCTTGGGCGCACCGCCAAGTGTGGGGGATGCCCCCGGGGTCATAGTCAACAGCTTAGAAGGGTCTAGAAGACCTAGTTCCTATTGATAGACCTATTAAGGTGGTCAAGATGAGATCACTAGGTGATCTTGTGGCTATGTCAATGCTATGGCATAGTAAGTCCAAGGAAAGTAGTCTCTATAAAAGATCCAAGGGAGGGTCTCAAAAAGTTGGGCCGTGGATAGAGCCCACGACAGAAAATGTTAAAGAGACGTACTAGGGGTGAACACCCTTTGGACTTAGCAAAGCAAAGTGTTTGCTATGGAACCGAAAGGAAACCTCAAAAATGGAGGTGGCGATCCTATGTTGCTTGGTGCAACAATCCAAGGATAGGAGCAAAAGACGAGTGCCCGAGATAGGGCCGTGGAATCCATTGGAAAGAATCCAAGTGGCAAAGTTAGCCAAGGAACACTAATGTGTTTGATGCTAACGAATTGCGGAAAAAGAAGTGGACTTCCAAGGATGGATTCCCAAGTGCTCCAATTTGGCAAAGGAAAGGCTCCAAGTGAGGGAGCAACTAGGTAGCCAAAAGATAGGGCCGTGGACAGCCCTAGCACAAATAATGATAAATGGAACGTAATGCCAATGGTGGCACCAAAAATAGAAAAGAGGATGAGGGTGCCCTCGAATAGAGAACTTCCTAGGAGGGGAAGTGGAGTTGCACAAAATGTGCAAGGCAAGGTGTCGGAGACACCTAGGAAATTGACTTCAAGAAGTCAAAAGTAAACGTTCCAAAGTGCAAAGGTAGATTAATGGAATTTGTGACTACTCAAGAATGAGTAGTGGAATTGAGTTAGAGAGGGTGCCTCTAACGGGTTTAGCGAGAACTAAACCAATAAACGGAAAGAACCACCCCAAGTGGTCCAATCAGTTTCTAAGTTGGAGAGACTATCCTCCTTAGAGGATGGACAAGGCATGGTGAGCCTTCGGGGTCAAACCATAGACAAATATTGGCCGGGTGCCAAGGATGGGAATGGTAATACCTGCGGGTGTTACTTTATAAAAGGGTTTACCGTTCGATGAGGACATCGAACTTCGTCTATGGGTGGTGGAGTTGTGAGACACAAAATCCCTAGGCCCCAAAGTGGAGCCGGAAGGGTGCCATGTGGTAGTGGCCGAAGCAAAAGCCAAACGAGCGTAACACATTTGGACTAAAAGCTCCGACTGGGAAGGTTGAGAGCGGGAGTGGAACTCCCAACAAAGTGCTCGAGGAACAAGCATGAAGTGAGCAATAAGCAAGGCTCCAAAAAGGGACCCAAAAAGGACCAACACATGACACGTGGAAGTGTCCGAGATGGAGTCTGAGGCAGACCCTAGTTGGAGTCCGATATGGAGTCCGAAGTGGAGTCCGAGATGGAGTCCAATATGGAGTCCGAGATGGACCCGAAGTGGAGTCTGAGATGGAGTCCGATATGGAGTCCGAGATGGACCCGAAGTGGAGTCCGAGGTGGACCGAGACGAAGTCCGAGATGGACCCGAGATGGAGTCCAAGATGGAGTCCGAGATGGACCCAAGATGGAGTCCGAGATGGAGTCCGAGATGGAGTCCGAGGTGGACCGAGACAGAGTCCGAGATGGACCCGAGATGGAGTCCGAGATGGACCGAGACAGAGTCTGAGATGGAGTCCGAGATGGAGTCCGAGATGGACCGAGACGGAGTCCGAGATGGAGTCCGAGAAGGACCCGAGATGGAGTCCGAGGTCGAGATCGAGACCGGGACCGAGACCGAGACCGAGACCGAGACCGAGACCGGGGCCGAGACCGAGACCGGGACCCGGACCGAGACCAAGACCGAGGCCAAGGCTGAGACCAAGCCCGAGCCCGAGTCCGAGTCCGAGTCTGAGTCCGAGTCCGAGTCCGAGTCCGAGTTCGAGTCTGAGAGGGTGAAAGCCCAAAGCGTTCGTCTCCCAGACCCTGGGGGGTTTGGTGAGCTCCAAAAGTATAGTAGGGGGGAGGACTGCAGTGGAGCCAGTTTGGCCAGGAATGGCCAGTTTGGCCCAGGAAGGCCAGACCCAGTGTTGGGTGATGAACTGACCACTGGGAAGTCCAAGACTAGAGTGAATATGGACTGACAAGCGGGGTAGCTTGGTGAAGTGTTCAAGAGCCGGCTCTAGTTCCCCTGGGAGATCGACTGGCCGATGCTCCCAGTCCAAGTGTGGGTGGCACTACCTACTTGGAAACCAGGCGTGGCTCAACGGAACCTCGCTCTAAGCCCATGGCTAGAGCACCTAAAGGCGATAGGTGGGGAGAGTACCCAGGTGGCTCGCGTAAGGCCACGGTGTTCCGAAATGTCGTCCCAAAGGCCCAGACTGTGGAAAGGAAGAGGAGCAGTCCTCTGGGGTAGTGACCAAGGACACAGTCGTGTGGTGAGGAAGTCCCAGAGGACCGTGGGACCTAGTGGTCGGGCCTGTGGGCCTCGATCCAGTGGCAGTGTTGGCAAACACGGCCAGGGGCAGAAAGGGACTTGGTAGGAACTGACAAAGGGACTTTGGGGAAGGCGATTCCCCAGGTCTATGGGCATCCTAAGGATGCTAAGGAGTGGATCTAGGATGACCCCTCGTAGACAGATGGCCCAGTCTTGGAGAGACGGGATGGTGATGTAAGTGGTATTGGACCATATGCGCAGCAAAGGTGAATGGGCATGGCCTTAGCGTAACGGGCCGAGATGTCAGTGGTACCTTTGGGTGTCGGTCATGGGATCGGACACATGGAGCACTTGGACCAAGTGCAAAGGTTGAGTGGCATGGATGCCATTCTCGGGGCTAGCAAGCCCCAAGTCCTGAATGGGACTTATGGAGGTTGTGAATGAGACTCCTCCAAGTGGTCGGAGGTGTGGTTAAGTGACTAAAGTAGAATGGAAAAATTAGTCGCTTACAGACCATTTGCGCAGCAAAGGTGAATGGGCATGGCCTTAGCGTAATGGGCCGAGATGTCAGTGGTACCTTTGGGTGCCGGTCATGGGACCGGACACGTGGAGCACTTGGACCAAGTGCAAAGGGCGCCATTCTCATGCCATTCAGTAGCAACATTGGCATGCACCGATTGGGCTCTCGAGTGCAGTCCGGTTACAGATGGCGTGTAGCCTCACGCCATCTTAGGATGCAGCCTCAAGACATCTGATGCAATGGTGTATGGCGTGTGGCCTCACGTTATTTCCAGCTGCTAGCTTTTCATCTGTCAGCTCTAATTGTTGTGCATTTCTGAACAGGCGAGGAATTGCGTTCTTCTTCTAGCCACTGTCAATGTGGATGCAGAGAAGGGGGAGGAGCTCACCAGTTGGACTTTCGGGATGGAAGGCGAGGATCTGAGGCTGTACAACACAGATGGTGGGAGAAAAGAATGCATGGGGATCCTCATCCAAGTGACAGACACTCCATGTAGTTCCATGCAAGAATATGGACTGGCACTTGTGGTAGAGACAGCGTCTGCCTTCAAGATCCACCTTGCACATCCTAGCGGCTTCTCGGAGGGGGGCAGCGGCTATGAGGAATTCCTAGAGGGAGCTAGGGAGAGGTTGTCCAGGAGGCCCACAATTTCAAAGACGCTGCGGGTCTATGAAGATCACATGGAATCCATGGACCTCACCTACGGCGATGTTCAAAAACTATATTCCAACATTGAGCCGTTGAGAGTGCCTCCAGTTCGCGAAGCGAAGGGGAAGGGGGTCGATCTGGAAACTACCCCGAAGCAAAAAAGGGTGGTCAAGCTCAAGCCGACGTCTGACTCTCCTCCAAAAAAGAAGCTACTCGGTGATGCCATTGCCTCGGGTTCGAACACTACACCCACCAAAAAGAAGAGCCGCAAAGAGCAGAAAGAGCAAGAAGAGGCAGCAAAAATCGTCGCAGATAATAGTACTTGTTACTATTCCAACAAAGTATATACAATCGATGTGAGCCGTATCGACATCCAAAGCAAATACAACCATAGGCTAGTATCTGATGAGTGGGTGGAGAAACTGAAGCAGAAGATGCTGGCAAGTCCAGTAACACCCAACATCGCAGACGTGATCCCCTACTACCGAACAATGAAGGGCGAGACGAGGTTTCCAGACTTGATCAATAGGAAGGTGTTGGACGATCAGAACATCCGGTTCTATGCCGTCTCCGGGCAGCATTCTAGCTTGGCGATGCAAGAGATAGTTGTGGATATTATGGTGGGCGAGGAGGTGAAGAAAGTCTTCAAGACAAGAGTTGTCCGCCTGATAAAAGGCAACTCGCCCCTCCGATCTATCATATACATCTCCCACGTGCAGAATGTCAAGCAAGAAATGTGCTACAAATCGGGTCTGCACGAGACATTGGCACGAACACGGAAGCTCTGGGTTCAACTGAAGAAGCCACAAAAACCAGGACAAGGACGTGCACTAGCAACTAGCGCCTGGCAGGTAAGCCTCGTTGCATGTGGCATAGCATGTGGCCTCACGCCATTTCCATTGCAGGAATTCTCGAGTCTTCTCTCGAAAACACTGGGGGTCAATGACACACTCAGCATCCATAACATTCTACTCACGACAAAAGTTGTTTTTGACAAATGGGTAGATGTGCTAAGGAGGTACCATGACGGGGAGTTGCCAAACTCAATGGGTGTGGAGGACGGCTGGAAGCCCAATGATTTGAAGCTCAACGCCTTGCGTTTCTCGCGGTCTCTAGACGACGACGACCTTCTGACAGTGGCTAATGCTCTTCTACGTGGTGAGGTTGTCTTCAACAAGACCAAAATGACTCCCGGCCATATTGTGACATACGAGGACTTGTGCACGACTCTGAGAGCTCGTGCGCTATTGAAGGATTGGATCTTCGAGCAAGTGGCCGTGGAGAGGGTGAGCATCGACACCACGCAAGAGATGATGGAAGCGCTGGAGTTGTCAAATGAAGACATCGACGAGTACGTGAAGGGGGCCCCCAAGTTCATCGATCTGCTGCGGGATGCCACGAAAAGTAAAGCTGAGAAGTTGGATCAGTATCCAAATTTCATTAAGATTGATGTCGACCGCCGGCTTCAGAAACAGCTCAACCCCGCAGCAGAGGCCTATTGAGAACCTTACCGGGTATACTTGAATTCGGATGAGGATCAAAGGTGGAGGAGCATCGTTTCCCGCGGAGATGAGCAGGTCAAGAACATCTTTTGTGTGATGGACTTCACAAACGAGGAGATCACTCATGCAGACGAAGTCAGCTCCATCATTGACTTAATGGTGGGACTTGCGGAGGTGGAATCTTCAGTCCACTATATGATCTACGACTCCGAATCCTATCACAAGTTCTGGAAGGCCTTGAACAAGGTGAAGGCTCTGTTGAAAGGCAAGGAGATGTGGGAGATCCATGGGATAATGGCTAAGAAGAAGATACCGACAAATGTCCGCATCTTCACACTCGCCCTTGTTATTGGTCCTACAGTAGAGTGGGACTGGAGTGACTTCCCAGCTTCGTTCGACAAGGCTAATCGAATTGATCTGAGGGAGGTCAATTTACCCGTGCCTGAGGAACTGAAGATGGGTATGGAGCTTTCGAATCCAAAGAAAGCTTTAGGTGCAGCATGGGAAATGCTCAGCTGGGTCTTTAACGCAATAGCGGGTGGGTCACCTGCTTCCGACTCCAAGGGCAAATGCGTTGTCGAGTACAACTGCGGCGGACTATTCTTTTGAGCCGCACTACTCAAGGGTGTCCCGTGTGTTGCGGTGACAAACTCCATTGAAGAGGTGACTTCAATGGAGCATATAATTACAGTTGCCAAAGAAAAACAGTAGCTTCTCTGCGAACCTGGTGAGTACACACTTTAAGTTTAAATTTTATCTCACAAGCTCTGTATGCAGGAGCGTGGCCACCCCCAGATGCTGAAATGGCGTTAACAGCTACTGTTGAAGATACCCATGTTGGGCCGAGCTCACAACCTGCACAAGGTAAGGTCACGTGAGGCCTCACGCCATTTTGATTATAGATCGTTGTGAATATTCAGACACGAGGACTGAAAAGCGCACTGGTGGCGCATCGAAGAAGGACAAACAGACAAGCAATAGAAAAAAAGGAGGTACAAATTATATTTGCAATGGCGTGTGGTCTCATGCCATTCCTTGCAGGAGACACTTCTTCAAAGGCAAAACAGGCAAGCACCAGCCAAGCTCAAACTGACAGTTGTCATAAAAAGCGAAAGCACGTTGGACAGTCGTCGAGATCAGAGGCGTTTGATTCGAAAAGGAAGAAGGGCAACGAAAAGATGATAGGTAATGCCTCGCGGTTATGGCGTGTGTGCTCATGCCATTCATTGCAGATCAAGGGCTGAGTGAAAGCAGGCAGTCACCACCTCCTGACTCAGATTCCTATGGCGGACTCCCCTTCCCCAATCTCAATGGAGAGGTACAATGGATGAGGGATGCTTTTCAAGTCAGGGCCACGTTTTTCTCATCTCGTCGTCTTCGAAGGGTGCAAGAACATGCAGAAACCATGTTAAGACAGTCGGGTGAGGATACGGTCCTAGGTCACGCACTAAAACAAGCTATGGATGTCTTGTATTTTGAGATGGAGACTCGGCCAGATGATTTTCCCAATATGGTCCTGGAAGAACAAGCCATCCAGCCTGAGCAGCCTATGGAAGAAATGCAGGAGAGGGATGAGGAGCCAGAGAAAGATAATGAGCAGGAAGAGCAGAAGGACGAAGAGGAGGACAAAGAAGAGGAGGACGAAGAAGAGGAGGACGAAGAGGACTTGGATGGTCCTCACAATGGTGACAATCACAATAACGACGACGACGATGATGACGACAATGGCCAGCCTGAGGTGGCCAAAGAGCAGCGGAGGAAGGTCATACAAGACAAACCATCAGGTAAATAATAGTACATCCATTCCTAACCTTTTACCATTTCTAACATTGTCCATGTAGGTCGCAGAGCAAATGGTAAGTAGAGATTATTCAGTTGAATTTACAAACTCTAGCCTTTAGTGTCGAGGAAGGATAGTGCCAAGCAAGGGTCGAAACGTATGTCCAATCCTTCAGAATCAGCAGTGCGCCCAAGTGATATCGGTCCTAGTTCCTCAATAGCAGTTGATGGTAAATACAGTATAGTCGATTCAATGTGCTAATGAGTTTGTTTTTAGTAGCACGGGAGGATACCATCTCAATCGAAGGGAGATATTTGGACATGCATATGGATCCGCCAGTGGACTCTACTTGCCTGCAAGAGTCATCAGAGCTGGTGGAGGCTACTATCCATATCAACGCCAAGCAAGCTGACCACGCTCCACTTGATGCTGCCCATACCACTGAGTCAATCTTGTCCACGTATCCAACTGACGGTGACCAGGCGCCATTGGACCTGCATGAGGCCGCCCCAGCCGCCAAGCCGGTCGTATCCTCATTTCCAACGGACTCAACGTGTGCCCAATCGTCTAACTACGCGCCATTGGAACCTCCCTACACCGTCCCTGCTGCCTGTTCGGTCATGTCCACTTTGCCAACGGAGGCACCAGCTGAAATGGCGTGTGATCACACGTCATCGGAACCACCCCATGCCACTGTTGAGCCAGTTGTACCAGAGTCTACAGCTGAAATGGCATGTGCCCACACGCCATCGGATGCGATTGACCCCACATTGCAGAGGAGAGTATTTCCGCCCTTCACGTTTCCTCGACCAAAACCCTCTCAACGACCATCGGGAGCAACATTCGCTAATATTGTAGATGGTAAAATTGACTTGTACCATTTTTTATGCTGACGCATTTCATTTCAGAGTCACGGCGAAGGTACTGTATCGTTTTTTATCTGAACGGTGTCCTTTTCTCCCATGAGCGTGGCTCGTCCTCGAATGTTATTGCACCCTCCAAAGCCTGCGGTCGCAAGTTGGTCAAAAGAGACAGATTCACATTAATCACACGGGAGAAACTGCGGGATCTAATAATGACCATGCGACACTTAAAACAGAGGGCCGGGTTCAATTTGCAATTGGGAGTTTGGACATCCATGATGCGCCACAATGCATTAACGTTGCTACAGATGATGCACGATCAGACGCGAGTAATATTACCATTTGACTTTCTCCTAACTCAAGAGGATTGCTTGACTATGGTCCATGTGAGGGGTAGCAAGCCCATCTTCGTCAAGCCAGAGGCTGTAGTGATGAACCGGACTGCTAGGTCAAGTGAAATCCTCATCATCGATGACTCGCCGATTAAAACTGCAGCAAACACGCACACATATGCAGTGCACCCCATCTCTTGCAGTATGGAAACTAGGGAGAAGAAACCGTATGTTCTGGGGGACCTTGCAAAACGGCTTGGAGCGATGGTGATAGAGAACCGGCCAGTCCAGGAGGTGGCTGTAGAAATCAACCAAATGGCAGATGGAACGGTATATCAGAAGCCATTTGATCGGACAGACACCAGTCATCATTTATGGCATGTATATTGTCTAGCCAAGCACTATCCGCATCTCCATAATCTGCTCAACCGGATGGGTTCTTCGACCACTGAACATGAGCGTGGACGTATTAGAGAAGAGATGGCATTACTATTGGGTTTAAATCCTGATAGTGTGGAGAGTGATGAAATTCCAAGATTATTGTATAGGCGTTGGAGGCAAAAAATAACAGTCTGAGATGGCATGTATTTATTTAAAAATGTAACTTATTATGGCATGGGGTTCCATGCCATTGTATTAATATTAAAAGACAATTCTTTGAGAGGATTTGCATTATACTAGAAGTGTTACAGCATGTTATTGGAAGTCTACAAAGTTGTTTTATTAATAATGGGAAAGTAAAGATTGAATGGGGACTTGGGCTCCACCTAGACTCGGAGCAACTGAGCCAATATTAAAAGGATGAAAAGAAATTGGACGACGATGACAAGGAGAAGAGAGAGGTGAAGCAGTGGCAGGGGGAGGAGAAGTGATTGAGTAGATATTTCCTTGTTTAAAATAAAATGGCATGTGCCTCAATGCAGTTGAATTTTGTTATATTTATATACTATATAAAGGTTTGGAAACCTTATTTTACAAGTGGGATAATGACAATTCCCACTTTAACGAAATAGAGCTTCCAAGTAAAGACTAGAGTAGCATGATGTTCTAATTGAAGTGCTGATAGTCAAGGTGGCAAATCAATACTATATTTTATCATGTATATGGGCAAGCTAATGCTATCTACCTATAGTGCACATGGTTTTTACTCTTTATCCTATGGTGATTTACCATAGGATAACCACAAAGTAGAACTTAAACACTCTATATGCCACGTGCCACATGTCCATAGGACAGTGGTGCAGAACCCAAGTTTTAGGGCTTTGGGCCACTGAACAAAAAAAAAAAACCAAACTCCTAAACATGGAGCCAAGGAGCGAAGGTACTAGAGCATGAAGTGATTTTCGAGCATACAGCCTAAAGAGTGAAGGGATAGGAGCACAGAGTGATTTGGAATAATTCTAGAACATTCAACATCCCAATACTAATATTAGCATGTAAAATGAAGCCAAACAGAGTCTGGCGCTATTTCAACATACAGATGGCCTAACGCAAAGATATGGATACTCCATCAACTAACATGGTTTGGAACTTAGGCTTAAACCCAAGTAGGACACAAAACAAGGATAGGCACACAAATAGGAGATAAACTATACCTCAAGTTGGATGGCCATGCCTGACCTAGACACTATCCCTACTATACATTTGGAACCCTCCATAGCCATAAACCCCCCCCAAACGAGGAATACACATTTTGGGCTTTCACCCTTAGCCACCCTTAGTACTAGGAGTTAGTCTTTGGGACAAGTTCAAAACTTACTAAATATGGAATATCCATAGATTGTGAATTTGAACATGGGATGAACACTATTGTGTTCAAGACAATCTCTACATTCTGTAGATATGCCAAATGAGTATATCTAGACACTTTCTATAAATAGCATTTAGGACCGAAATGAGACTAACACAAAGGGCATGATAGCAAGGGTGTTTGGCAAACACAGTAAGCTATCATATAGCAAATATTGAGGAACAATGTTCAATATCACGGGGGTTCCCAACACTAGCAAGTGCAAGCTAACGAATGAGTTTCTCTAATCAGGTCATGTATACTTGACTAAAAACACTTAGGAATTTCTTCCTTATGCTCATCTAATCAAATGCACATGTGAATACTAGTTTCTCAACTAGCTTATGTGGAGATTGATAAAGGATCCAGCAATACTAACCTTCTACTGTCGTGGCAGTAAAAAAGAATATCCAAAAAGACTAGTTGACAAATAACTTTTTTATACCCAAAGTCACATTTGTGACACTCTACCCCCTTTAGGGAAGATTAACATCCTTATCAATGCATATTCCAGTCTAGACCACCCAACAAGGAAACAATTGTAAAAAAAGTTCATGGTGATCACTATATAAGAAATGCACCAACTTAAATGAGTTAAAGTAACCTCTTTCTCTAACGCAGATGCACTACCAACTTAGACACCTTCCGACCGTCACCGATAAGAAAATGACCAATAGAGTTAGCCACCCTTGCTACTCTAGATGTTGCCCAACTTACAAAAGTGTGATACGCCTCTGCCCACAGGGATATAAAGAGAGAAGCTAGAGGCCCCAACCCTCATGAGCAAAGAAACCAAACTTGTTGGTAAGGTTTAGATAGACTACTATAAATAGGCAATTAGAGTTGTTTACACAGTCACGCCCTTTAAACGGAATAAGGAACATTGACAAAGAGGCAGGTAATATGACCAGTCAACAGTAGCTATTCCATGACTAAAGATTTCACCATGCACATGAAGTGCCAAAGCCAATCTGCATATATTGGCCCAAACTCAAAGATCAATAAACAGACAATATCAAAGTCAAAGACAATGATATCTTAGAGATTTAATTATCAATGAATAAATCTTATATGAGTATTCCAAGTTATCATCTGATAAACAAGAATTATAGTATAGAAACCACTAAGATCACTATAGTTGGAAAACATAGAATTCATTATCCAAAAAAATTTAATAGCTAGTGTATCATTAAGAAAAACTCAATGATGAAACTTAACTATCAAAAATTTCAAATAGCATGTTAAACAATTTATGAAAGACAGCTTAAAGAACATAAAGTATCATTGGCTTAGCAAACAAAATGATCACAAATGTATCACCCAAAAGAAATAACATTTTAATCTATCAGAATTAACTTGAGCAACAATCAATAAAACAAAATGACTGTGATAAGACCAATAAATACTCATTCATGCCAACTGTCACACTAATCAATCTATAAATAGATCTTAGTCAACAATACTAAGAAACTAAAGTTGCTCAAGCAAGCATCAACAACATCCTATCGATATCTCAAACCTTAGAAACCAATCCAAAGTAAACCACAAAAAATATGTGGTAATGCGAAAAGCCATAATCTATAAAAAAGAACAACTAATTATCATGAAAGATCATCAATCATCCCATTAATAGAGAAATGCATAGTCATTGTTAAAGAAAGAATCCACCATCCCAAAGAATGGCAAATCATTATAAGAATAATCAATTATCATAGATGATAGTCATTCATCACCAATAATTGCCATATGTAAATACTAATTTCAATATCAAAGTTAATGAGCCAAAAATATGTTCCCCAACAACGTCTAACAATTGGAACAATGAGCACAAAACCCAAAGAACCAAAAACTCGAAGAAGCCTATAGCCAAGTCTTACTTAATAATGATCACAAGTTTCGCATAAAGTAATTTCAATGCTAAAGAAAAAATCATGGTACAACCCATAATATTCTTCTCAACACATCTAGAAGCTAAACTTTATAATGTTAAAGCTAATAAAGAACATTTCTACATCAATCTAAAAGTTAAACATAACAAAGCTATACTATATCAATAAGTGATCATTAAAAAATCTTCCATGAATCGATTTATAGCAAAACGTAACTCACTTTATAACAAGCACAAGAAGAATCATCCATGATTAATATATTTCAACTCAAATCTAATAAGGATTCAAACATTCTAATATCAATCACTAACTCTTCCTCCTATAGAGTTAACATTGTTTATGACTGAATCATTTTTCAATAAAAACCCGAAGCTCAACCTCTACTAAACAATCTCATATAGAACATAACTAACTCAACTTGCCACTCAGTTCATTTGAACGTCAACATAGTTGCTAACTAGCAAATATACGAATGCTAATAACACAAAGTTATAACCAAATCATCAACATTATCTTTATCAAGATTAATGAAACTCAATATCAATCCTATGGAGAGACATCTCATCTCACTCGAATTTTAACATCAATAATGTCAACAACAAAGCATTACTTCAATGCCATTAACATCATAACAAAGTTAATAGAAAGCAAAAGTGAATCACCACTCAAAACTCTTTAGCAACTAAGCTAACCAAAGTCAAAGATACTGTACTTAGTGTTCGAGACTAAACCTACAATAATACTCAGTTACATATAACACATTATCAAGGAATAAATCACCACATCTAAGACTCAATATAATCTCACACCAAGGACTAAATATAACCAAATAATATTGATAAAGGAATCGATATGCTAACATGGAAAAACCATACAAACCACGACATGATCCTCCGCAACACCATTTAGTAAAGCAATTTTATCATTGCTATATCATTATCGAGCGAAACAAATATTAACAGTCTTCGACAAAGTCTACAAGCAATTACTAATTGCAAAGCAATCAATAATCACTCTTTAACTTGCCTCTCACAAAACCAAATCACTAAACTTATATTATCGAGTCATATACTTGTCCAACATAAACATAATGCCCTAAGTACAAGATAAAGGTTCATGGACAAGCACAAACTAAATGACCACTTGAATTAAACTCAACTACAATAAGCTCATTAATATATCTAGCCAACAACTCTAAGTATATCTTGAAGAGGTTAGCTATGCATGATCACACTTAGTTGAAACTTAAGTGAAGATCATGAGATGAACTCATATTTTGTACACAAGACAAAGCTATAGTACAGGTACTAACATCATAACTTTAAACAACTAAGTTAGACATCACTATCCTCAGCCGGGGATGGTGCAAAGTTGAGTTGAGCTCACGAGTTGAGCTCAATTCAACACAAGTCAACTCAAGTCAATATAGTCAATAAGAAGTATTACAAAGGAAATCTAAATTGAACAAATGAAGGTTCTAGCAAACTTTAAAATATTAAAATATGTAAATATCTAAGTTAAAAGTTTCTATAAGATTGAATTGTTTAAAAAAGATAAAGTTCATGAGAACCTATCTTTTATAAAACTATATTATTTTATTATAACAATTGTTACAGTTGTCATATTTGATTTGACTACTTAATATTTTGAATACTTTTACAGTTGTAGATACTATTCCTTCATTCAAAAGATTTTTTAGGGTTCTTGAGAAGATGGGAAGCAAGGAAAACACAAGATCTGTTAATAAGAGTTATAGTGCAAAGGAATGTGAGAATGTTAATTTTTTTTCACTACCACAATTTTCATATTACACTCCTGGTCCTTATTACCCATTTGGGAATGTGAAGACCACTACCACGATTGATAAAAATGCTCTATTACTTCTGAAACAACAGTCCAGAGCAAGATAAATGAAGAAATGAACAGCATGGCGGAAAGCACCAAGAAATCTACTCCATAAAACTTTTCATGACATTTGTAATTTACATATTAATTCATATTAAAAACTCTGTTGCTTGCCTATATCACAATCCTCTCATATGATAAGTCCAAGGTATATTTTGTAGTGAATCCTCATTAAAAGTTTTCAGGAATTGTTTGTAAATAATGATAAAAGAAATCAAAATCTTTCGAAAGACTCAAAAGTAATATTATATCAAAGAATCAACTTTATCTACATTTCCAAGACTGAAAGGCAATCTCACATAAGAGAATGGTAGCGTGCCAACGTGCTCTGCCACTATAATATGGTCTATATTTCCTTGTAGTTTATTTCCCTAGACATTTGGCACATGTAGAAAAGAATATATATGTAGCAAAGTAGGATTCATCATAATGATAGAGCATGTGTATACATGATAATCTAAAATTCTAGATGTTTACAAGAAAGCTATGATTATGAAGCCCCATTTCCAAGATTGACATTTAAAGAATCTGAGTATTGTCAGTGTTATAATAAATAAACCTCATTCCCAAGACTAAAACTTAGTATATAAACTATCTAGAAAAGTTATAGTCATTGTAGGTTTTTTGTTCTCCTTGAGCTCTTTAGAAGTTTGTATTGAAATGGCTCAAAGGAGAATCATTGCTACTCGTACTTAGCCCCCCAACATTTCATATCAATCTCCACCTCCATCCCCAAGTTCTATCAACATTCCACCTTCACCTCCACATAACAATCCTTTTTCTGCTGAGGGCTTTAATGAAGTTGAACTAGAGCTCCCTATATGTGAAATTCCGGATCTTGCTACTAAAGAGGGATTGCCTCTAGCGCTTCAAGAGCAATGCCACATGTTTTTGCTTGATCTTGCTCCTAACATGACGGGACTACTTGAAAGCACAGAATGCTATTACATTCGGTGTCTAATATGCTACTTTTTCTTGGACAAGACAAATGGCTTTATGGGTTTACAAACTTTTCTTGAGCACTATAGGAATTGCCCAACGGCGGGTCTGGAAAATGTGCATATATGGATGTACAATAGATTCAAGAATGAGTTACGGACACATACCCACTATCACTTCATGGTGAGGAACAACATCCCCTTGGGAAACACTGCATTGGCTAGTGCAAAATATGGGGTTTTTAAGCCACACTACAGTGGAATGTAAGATCTAGAATTACTTTATTATACTATAGTATTGTCACTATTAAAAGAAAAAATATAATAAAATGATATTAGTTTTAGCTAACATACCTTGTTCTAGAAGGTGCTATCATATCACATACAATTGTTTACAAAATGTTAAAGGAGGACATGGCAACATACAGGCACTACAAAGTGATGATGACAGGTGAGAATGATAATCCGCAATTACAATATCTGACACTGATACTGACATCTGAAAATTTTAATGATATCTAACACTTTCACTGACATCTAACATATAACAAGCTTTCCATTTTATGTAAGGATGCAATTAACTTTCTTCTACCTTATCATCAACATAATGATTTCTTTTATACTTCCTTCTATATTGGTATTGTGGGGAAGATTCACCTTGCATATGTTGAGCCATGGCTTCTGCATAGGCAGGGAGACTTCCAAAGCCTCCAATTCTAAAAACTCCAGGTGATTGTGATCTATAAAATAGAATGAAACATATATTAAAATTTTAATAAACATAATTTACCTCCTTGAGGTTAGAGGTGTCAGGAATCCCCCAATTCTTGCCACATTCCTGACCTGCAGACCACATTCCTGACTCTCGAGACACTTCCCTATTCCTGACTCTCGAGATACTTCCCTATTCCTGACTCTCGAGACACTTTCCGATTCCTGAGTCTCGAGCCATATTCCTGATGATGATGTGGCGCCTCCTCGACCTCAGCTATATTTAGGCCGTCCTCAATCCAAGAGTGGTGGAGCTTCATCAACCTATAGTATATATAGGTTAGCCTTGTTCCATTTCTCCACAATCTGAATCAACGCCAGTCTAAGGCCTCTTCTTTGTTCCCACTAGCTTTTTCTCTTTGTCTTTTTGCATTTTCCAGTCTTGATCTTGTCAGGGGTCTTGATAAGAGGCAACTCACAAAATCCTCTGAGCCAGCGTTTGACGAAATGATGTTCTTCAATAACAAACACCAACCTACCAGAGTCACATGCTGCCTCCACCATAGAATTGCTACCTGTTGTGCAATCAATCACAACACCATCTGGTGGGCAATAGAGCTCAAGCAAGACTTGCATTGCTGATGGAGTTCGAAATCAGTACCCTAGAAATGTGTTGTGGATTTGCTCATCCACAAGGTTAGGTATGATGTTAGTGGAACTATCATACCCAAGCAAAACACATGCTGCACATTCTCTATCACGAAACCCATCATGTGTGTTTTTGCAAAAGGCATGATAGGTCCACATCATAACTTGGAAAATAAAAATGTTTAGAAATTAGATAAAAATATAAAATACATACTCACCTTTTTAGGCTTCCCTTGGACACCCTTCATATTGACGCCAATAGGACCCATGATGCACCCGAAAGAGAATGACTTGAAATGAACTTCTGCTACGCACATCATAAGCTCATACCTCCAGTTGGGGTCATTCGGTAGGATGAAGACGACATGGCCAGCTTCGAGCATAAGTGCTTCGGACAATAGGAATGCATTGCGCAAGTGGTTAGATGTGAGAAAGTTCCAATCCTCAATTTTCCCATCGATATTTGAAAGACCATCTGGAAAGTCGAAGAGAATGAAGTCCGCAACTGGGAGCAAGGGCCTTTGTATCTTTCGGCACCAACGGTTGAATTAGTGCCATATATCCATGTTGATGTCGTCTTCCATGAAAGATGTCAATCCATGTTGATGTCGTTGTGTTATTGGGTACACAGGACATACCTATAAAAGAGCTAAGTGAATGAAAAAAACAATAAATAGTATGCTACTGTCATATGGCATGTTGTCGATGAGAGTTCTTCTAACTCCTCTTCATGAGCATCTTGTCGAGCTGGAATGAAATTACTACCAACAGTCATTACTACAAAAAACATGTATTACCACCTTTAGTTTGTAAAATTCACTTTTGCTTACCTCGAGGTCGATGTAATATTCTGTGAACCATTTGATCATTGTTTTTTACTGGTAGAACTTGATCCAGATCTTGGTTGTTTGATGGCTGAATTGGAGCCTGTTCCTGGCTGTCTGGTGGTGGAACACGAACTTGATTTAGAGCTTCCTCATCCTCGTCTCCATGGTCACTTGCATTGCCATTGTTGCTAGCATTGATAACTTTCTCGCGATCTAATATAGAGGTCTCCTTCCCTAGGAGCTCCAACTCCCAAGGGCATTCTATCTTTCGTGCCTTCGAAACTCTCGCAAACATTGTTGGGTATATTCCTCCATCCCTTACACCCTTTGCAACAAGTCAAGTGTGCCTTAAATGGCATGCCTCTATATCAAAGATACCTGTAAATAATATATATTAAAAAACAGTCTTAGAAATCATATTATACCTATAAGCTGCACGTCGCATGAAATAAGGTTGACTATGTTGGCAATCATAAGTTGTTGTGCTTGTAGACTTCTCTAGCAGCCACCTCTCTTTGATCCCTTTCAATGACGTATTGATGTAAGTGTCGAAAGACATGAATGTGCCATCTGGATCGTCACCAATGTGTGGTGCCAAGAACTTCTCACCTTCACTTATAATTTACATGATGTAGACAGCCCTTCTCATCATGTTCTCAAATAGTTTTGGCAGTCCTTTCTCTCTATTCATCAAGCAGACATTGAGGAACTTTAGAGTCTCTATCTATTGCTTATATGGAAGCTTCAATTTTGCGATATTGTAAATCATGTCATTTGGAGTTTTGTTCACTGCAAAAGTAACATATGCATAATTAAGAAAAATGAAGTGTGATAAAAAACTTACATTCATGAGAAGAAATTTTAGCTATAGTCTCTAGCCACTCCTTCGGCCTACGATTGTCTACAATGCATACTAGTTTCTTCAACTTTGAGGACTTTGCATGCTGAATTTTGTGCTCAATTTGTACAAACTCAGCTAAGAGCTCTTCTCGACTCTTCTCCGGATATGCAAGTTCCTAAGCATCTTGCTTGACCTTCACCAAAGGCTAAAAACCAAAACAATTAAAAGAGGCTTTTATAAAATAAAAGGGAAAGACATACCTTACACCACATAGCGAGCATAAAACTGATTGGGTTGTTAAACCAAGTTGTACGGTCATTTTGAGTATCATCACCATAATGTTGATGGATGTCATCCTCACTCAAGTCTACCAAAAATCGAAGTTGCTCAATGTCATAGACAAAGTTTTGCTTTTGAACAGCGAACTGCCCAAGTGTCGCGCATGTGACTTCGGGTATCGAAAGTTACCTGTCGACTAGTCCCTTACGGACACTCTTACCTTACTGCCACGATGGCAGGAGGTCGGTATTGCTGGACCCTTTATTAGTCCCTCTTGTGCTAGTGGAGTTAACTGGGCCTTTCGAGTGTACTTAGACCGGACGAACATAAAAACGGAATTCCTATGTGTTATTAGCTAAGCATACTTAGCCCGGTAAGGAGTTCCCGTCTCGTTATGTCTTGCACTGGCTAGTGACAAGAACCCTCGCGTATTGAGATTGGTCCCTCAATATCGCTACATGATAGCTTACCGTGTCTGCCAAACACCCTCGCTATCATGCCCTTTGTGTTAGTCTCATTTCGGTCCCAAATGCTATTTATAGAAAGTGTCCAGATTTGCTCATTTGGCATATCTACGGAATGTAGAGATCGGCCTGAACACAATGGTGTTCGTCCCATGTCTAAATTCACAATCTAAGGACATTCCATATTTAGTAAGTTTCGAGTTTGTCCCAGAGACTAACTCCTGATACTAAGGGAGGCTTGGGGTGAAAGCCCAAAGCGTGTGTTCCTCAAGGGGGGGGGGGGGCTATGGGGGGTTCCAAATGTATAGTAGGGATAGTGGGTAGATCGGGCATGGCCGACCAACCTGAGGCATAGTTTAGCTCCCGCTTGCGTGCCTGTCCTTGTTCTGCATCCGGCTTGGGTTTAAGCCCAAGTTCCATTCCATGCTAGCTGGTGGAGTACCCATATCCTCACGTTAGGCCACCGGTATGCCGAAATAGCGCCAGACTCCGTTTGGCTCCGTTTTGCGTGCTGGTCCTGGCATTGGGATGCTGGTTGCTTCAGGACTGTTCCAAGTTGCTCCGGGCCCCTGTCCCTTCGCTCCTTGGGCTGTATGCTCGGGAGTTGCACCGTGGTTTGGTTCCATCACTCCTTGGCTCCATGCCTGGGAGTTTGGCACCGTTCGTTCGTTCAGTGGCCCAAGGCCCTGAACCTCGGGTTCCTATGGACACGTGGCATGTGACACGTGGCATCTGTCACGTGGCACAAAGAAGGTTTAGGTTCCGCTTCGTGGTGTTATCCTATGGTAAATCACCATAGGATAAAGGGTCAAAACCACGTGCGCTACACCAAGCCTACATTTAAACACAACAAAACAAGTTAAAGTGGAGTTAAGAGGTAAAACTATAAAACTTATGCATTGATCTTTTGGCAGGCCAAGATAAGTCTGTTGACATCCAAAGGTCCCCTCGTGTAGACATGGCCGACTGGAATGTTGATATGGTAGACGGGATCATCGCAAAAATGATCGTCTATACACTTCATCCAAGCTTCATATTGGTGGTTACCGTCAATAATTTGGAACATTGTCCCTGCAAACTGTTGAGTTTTAGGATGTCTGATAAATATGTCATCAAATTCTAGGGACTTCCTCCTCCAAATAGGATCCTAGCTATTCACAATCTCGGGTGTGACGGTAATGATCTCCATTGTTCCTGGCTTGCAAAAAGAGACTAGAAACATATTGATATTTGTTGCAAGGCCATTCTGTTTGAACAAGATGTATATATCCAGGTTGACATACTTGGATGCTATGTGGACAAGGTTCGTCAGTTGTAAATGGCAAAGGGGGATTTCTTTGATCAAGTCACAAGGGTCTGGCCACTTGATCGCCACAAGTGTTTGGTGAACTGCTTTTTCCCTTGTCTGCATAACAGTCTCTTGAAAGCGCTTGTCCACCACGTTGTTAGGAAGGTCTGCAACTCTTTCAGCTCTAGGCTATTCCTCGAGTTCCCTATCGTGAACACTACTAAATTGCCCAACTTTAGGGATTTGCACTGGTGGTGGGCCAGTGAAGAGTAAAGCTGGAGGTAGCAATGGTGATGGTGGGTGGTGGTGGCGGTGGTGGCAGGGGCGGAGGCAATAGTGGCAGTGGTGGTGGCAATGGTGATGGTGGCGGTGGCGATGGCGGTGGTGGAGGTGGTGATGGCGGAGGTGATGGTAGTGGAGGTGGTGAATCTCTAACTAAATGTGTTTTTGTTGTGCCAATGGACATGTCAATCGTCAGTGCCAAATTGAACTTCTCATGTTTTCTTGGCTCCAACAAATTTTTTGTGTTACAATTTTCCTTTTCTGCAAGCGAAAAAATTTTGTTAGTCAAACTAAATAAAGATAATGAGAAATTCAAACAATCAAAGAGAAAAAAAAAATCAAGTGGGCCTAGACTCCACCTCAGGCACTTTGGTTGCCCAGGGGGCCAAGGTTATTCAGATAACCTTGGCCCCTCGGCCAGCAAAACTGCCCGAGGTGGCCGACCCACACTTGACTTCGGGCAATTTGGCCACTCGAGGGGCCAAAGTTATTCAAATAACATTGGCCCCTCAGCCAGCCAAACTGCCGGAGGTGGCCAGCCTTGGCTTGACCTCGGGCAGTTTGGCCATCTGAGGGGCTGAGGTTATTTGAATAACCTCAGCCCCTCGGCCAGCCAAATTGCCCGAGGTGGCCGTCCTGGGCTCGACCTTAGGCAGTTTGGCCACCTGAGGGGCCAAGGTTATTCAAATAACCTCGGCCCCTTGGCCAGCAAAACTGCCCAGGGTGGCCGGCCCGGGCTCGACCTCGGGCAGTTTGGCCACCTAAGGGGCCGAGGTTATTCAAATAACCTCGGCCCTTGGCCAGCAAAACTGCCCGAGGTGGCCGGCCCTAAAGAAGCAATCAAGAAAAAAGCAAGAAGAAAAAAATGGAAGTGGAAGCAATCAAATCGAAACTCACCCTTGGTGGCATCTTTCCTTCCTGATTTCTTCATCGTGTTGGATTTTTTGTGTGCTCAATCTCTCCCGCTCGCGCACTCAATCTCTCGATCTCAATCTTTCAATCTCCTTCACGCTCAATTCTCGATCTCTTGTGTGCTCCACTCACAGTGCGAATAGTAACCTAATCCTGGCGGCTACCCTGACCCTAATCCTGATTCTGAATAACCTAAATCTCAACCATTCATTCTGAATAACCTAAATCTCAACCATCACAATATCTTTGATCTTATTTTATCTTATCATTATTATTATATGTAAATTATGCTTCTTTATTTTGTATATTTTAATGATGGTATAACTAGCACCTATCAATATTTCTGTTATTAGAGATATGATATTATATTTTACAAATTATCTAGAAAGGATGCATTCTCATCAATATTTTGTACATATTTTGGAATCATTACAAGAACTTTAAAGAGTATAAATAAGGCACGTTCAAATATGTTATACTATATCCATCTATGAATGGATGAATCCTCATCCAGAAATTTATTTTGTGTCGTATTAGATCCTAAACAATAGGCACATGCTTTAAATATCATTGAGCAGTATTCACAATTATGGATAAAACTTAAGTTGTACTATGAATCAAATCTATCAGTGAAGAATAAGATTTGACAAGATTTATTATCATTTACCACTTAAAATTTGACAACTTGACATATCACACATACTGATAGTCGGATTGGATCTTGTTTTTTGACACGCTATAGCAGAATATCATTGCTAGTATCATTATTAACTATCAAACTTCATGTGCTAAAAATCTTTCCTTGGATCTATGTGTATACATGTATCAGACATCATAATAGATGACAGTAATATTAATACTGTCACACTTGAACATGTTAAATTTGCTATAGAATTTAAATTCATTTTGTACGTTGTCTTCTTATTACTCTATTTAAATTTCAATTATGTTTCACTATGGATTTTTACAAGTAGCATAGAGAGAGAGAACTCCAAAACCTATTGAGAAGGATGGAGAGGTTTTTTTTTCATTTTCGAGATCACCCATCTCTTTCATTCTCTCAAAGTATTGTTTCTGAAAGTTTTTTATGTCGGCGTTTTGATCTTTGTCTTGGCTCTATTTCTTTAGAGGCTGTGATTCGCAATGACACTGGTATAGTTGCATACTTGGAGTTTCTTCTTTCTGGTGTGGGCGAGGGTGGACAACAATGGGATTTACAGAATTCCAAGTTGAAGGAAATTCGTGTTTGGATCTCCAATCAAATGCCAAAATGCACTCCAGCCAAAGTGAATATGAAGCAAAAGTTAGTTGTTATCCTCTCGTCCTCTTCTAGTTTAAGTGGAGAAGTCATGCTAGTGTCGGCGCCGAATTCACCAGCTCCAACTCCAACTTCAACTCCAACTTCAGCAATATTCAAAGCCGTTAGCAATGCTTTCCAATTTTCACGCCTCTCAATCAATGTCCACTTGTTTTTGTATAGGCTTGTGAGTGAGCTTCCATCCTCCTACAACGGCAACATTTTCTTCGAGCTACCACCTCTTGTCAGCAGCACAAGTTCCAAACAGAAGGGGATGGAAACCAAACAGGATGTCCACAATTGGTGCAAGATCAAGACCACATACTTCCAACATTTTGAAGGCACAGTGTCTATAGTTCATTGTGGCAGGCATTTAGATTGTATGGATGAAGTATGCAATCGAGACCGCTCAAAAAACTCTATATTTTTCAGAGGGTCTACAATCAATCCTCCAGCCTGGGACACCATTGCTGTTGGATTCAAATGTCGATTCTGCAAAAATGCTCCTCTATGTCGTGTTATCTGCGAGGCCAAGATGTACTACTTTCTTTCATAGGATGGAGTGGCTGGAAGAGTTGCAGTGCATGTTGGCACACACATGCATCTAATGTAGGAAGGGATACAAAGAAGTTCTCTCAATCATTTCAAAGATGTTGTGCAGGAAGAGACTATGAGAAACTCATCTGCAACTCCGAAGCATATTCAGAAGACTGTCCTCAAGGATTTTATTGCAAACACCTTACTCAATCTAGGTTGCCAAAAGACTCAACTAAACAAGGCTAGCTTGCGGGACTTACTACAAGGAGTACAACCTGCTACTAGTCTAAGGAGGTATATCTATTATTTTTCATACGTTATAATAATAATTTTTTCTTACATTATATTGTTTAGGATAAAATCTTGGATGTGTGAATCTCGAGAGGGGAAGTTGCAATCAAAAATTGACTCCATCCTTGAATTGAAACAGACCTATCCATATGAGTTCATCCACAGAAGTTTGTTTCCATACAAAGTTGTGAATGAGCAAGAGTGCCCCTTCGTCTTCAAAATGTCTACCATGGGCCTTACCTCTAGCGTAGATCTTGTCTCCCGAATAGACATGTTTGGGTCCAGCGACCTTGCACATGCATGGGTACATTTTGACCATATGAAGCACGTATCGGGTTGAACAACCATGGGAGCTCATGTGTATAATCCAAGGTAATTTTTATTCTCATTATATTGAAATTTTTATAATATTTGTGTTTTCATAGACTACGTTGTAACTTAACAATTGCGACAGTAGAGTTTAAAGTACAAGACTAGACAGCACAGGAAATATTTTGGAAGTCCCTCTCTGATATTGTTCTAAAGCGGACTGGTAACCCTGCAAACTTTCGCAGTTTCATGGCAGATGGGGCTAGTGCAAACTGGAATAGTATCAGAGTAGTTTTTGGGAATGGTCAACCATTGGAAGGTCATGAGAGGACTTGTGAGTTCCATTGGGCTCAAAGCCTAAACCAGCACTACCACCTTATCAAGCCAGAGTTTCAATCAATATTTAAGGAGTTGTGCAAACAATGACAGATTGCACCTTTTAAAGAAGAGTATGAGGCAAAAGCAAACGAGATCTAAATATGGTGGTGTGAAGATGGCCATACAGACATAAGTTGCCTACCACAACTTGAGTCATGGTTAGGATGGTGGGAAGTTAAGATGTTCCAGTAGGGACATCACTCTTTTCAGGTTGGTTTATATTTTTTCTTTTCCTTTTATTACCTTTTAATATTGCCTTTTCCATTAGGATTAACCACTTGAGGACCTCACATACACCCCAACTATGAATCTCTCCGAAAGTAAGCACTAGAGTTGGCATTCTTTTGAGGCAAGGAAAGGGAAAATGCACGAAGCTTGTCTATCAGATTTAATACGTGCTATAGAGCAATCTTAAAAAGCACTGGCATTCAAGGAAGGAAGATACATAGGAACAGAACCTTCTGTCGAGATGTTACATGATAGGATGAAGAGAAAATTAACTCCACCCGCCCGAACAGTGGCAATTGCAGTTGAGGAAGTGGTTCATGGCACATCTATGGAGTACACTCCCTGAGCTTCTATTGGTGATATGAAGACTATCCACTCAAAGCATCGTTTTTCCTTTGCTGGGGAAGATGTTGGTACGGATCTTGGAGCAAAAAGCTCTCACAGGCCTAATGTTGAGTACCACTCTGCTCCAAGATACCGCTCTCGGACCGAGCCTAATGTTGAGTACCACTCTGCTCCAAGATACCGCTCTCGGACCGAGCCACCTCAAGTGGCTAATGAAGAGAGTGCATTGCAACAGGTTGAAATTGCTTACCGTAGTGTGGAGCCGAAGAATTGGGCAATCCGACACGTGCCAGGAAAATCGAATGTAAGGTGTGTGTGGGGATGCTTCCGAGGGGCAAGTGTTGGGCCTGGATTCGTGGTGACAAATCTACTTCTGTTTTAGCCCTATGTTTCTATGGGGAATGAAAGCAAGTGTAAGCTCCTAAGTTTGGACTTCCCGGGAGGTCACCCAGCCCAGTACTATTCAAAACCCAAGGACGCTTAACCCCAAATATCCCAAGACCCTTAACCGATTGGAAAAGGGGGTGCACTCTTGTTCATGGGCCTTTTCCCTCTATATTTGAACCCCATGGACCATCTCTCGAGTCGTTCTCTTTGGTTGCTTACAGCAAGTAGGATTTTCGAGATGGTGCTAGCTATATTGTTACAACACTGATGCCAACCATATGAAGCGGCTTGAAGACACTATAGTGACTAAACCTGATGAAGTACCTAAAGAATAGTCAGTTGCTAATGGGGTCGCGCTCACCTCGGATGAGATTGAAAACCTTGAGAAATCTGGTTTTAATCTTGAGAGGAGAGTTGGAGACATGAGTGACAAAACCAAGACCATTCCTACAGAGATGCATAGGAGACCAGCACAAAAAAGTAAGGCAGTTAAATTTATTGGTACCGTCTCCAAGCAGAAGCAAGGTAAAATAAACTTGGCTCAAACACTTGAGTGTGAGATTCTCTCCACGAAATACATCATTGCGCTTGCAAAGGAATACATAGTCAAAACAGAAGGTGGAGAGTACACAATTGCCATTCATGACTTTCCTTCTTGCACATGTTTAGACTTTATGAAGCGTGAGGAACATGGGAAGGCATATACTCCTTACAAGCATATGTATTACATCTTCATCAACATCTTGCACCAGGATCCTAAGGTGGATATTCATATACACTAAGCAAGCCTTACTATTGCTGAGTTGTAGAAAACTTTTAGAGCTAACTAGATTTCTCCAACACTATCGATGTTTATTCTCTATCAATAAAACTTTTTATACTTTATATAATTAATAAAATGTGCTTTTTCATTTCACTTTTCATTTTATATGCTTCCGAGAGTTCTTTTTGCAATACTGCCCATAGTACTCGTGTGTCTCCATTTCTATCTTTACCATCTCAAAAAAGATTTTATGGTAGTCTTTCGGGTGTGTGATGTTACAGTGTGTCGCAAGAGCATATATACCATCATACTGATCATTGCCATGTTTCCACCAGACTCTAGAAAATATATGGGGCATTTCTTGAAAGTGGAAAAATTGCATTTTTCTAAAACAAGTAAGAGGGCATTCTTTTTCACCCAATTTATTGCACCCTCTGTCATTGCATTTATCTCCAACTCATTATCATTATCCTCTCTTTCATTCTCTTGTGTGGTTTGGTTATGCTATGCAATGGGATAGTTATTGCATCTCCTAGCCCTTGAACCCTGGGAAGAAAGATTGTGAGAGTTAAAATTACCAACACTAGGACCCATAAATATTTATGTGTATTTCCCTTTTTTCAAATGAGAGTGTGAATGAAGATTTCTAAATTCTAGACAGTATGCTATGACAAACCCCTCAAGAATGTATTCTAAAAAGAACCAAGTCTTTCTTTTATATGCAATAAGCTTACATCAATAGTTATTTCTTTTTCCTTTCAAATGGTTATATGGCTTTACATAGAATTTTATTTCAAATTTAATAATTTTTTAATTCTGACCAACTTGACATTTACTAGCCAGAAAGCATAGAGTACAAATTTAAAGAAGTGACAAGAATACTCTTTTTGCAAACATTTTATTTTATGTTCTAACAAATATCCCTATCATTGTATGTAGTAAATATTTAAATTATTAGAACAAGAAGTGTTCTTTGGAACATTTTTATCTATATAATATATAGAGAGTTATTAAATTATTAGGTTCGCTATAACCTTAAAATTTTAAAGTTTATAATGTTTGTACTAAATTACAATTGAAAATTGAGCTCAACTCATGAGCTTAAGTATGGTCCGTGCCCTCTCAGCCAAGGTGTAGGGCTACCAAGACCAAATTAAGATCAGTAATAGCTCACTACCCTCATAAAGTTTTAATGAAATGCAAGGTGCAACCTGCCATTAAGCACAACACTACAGAAGAAAGGTATATAAGTCACTTTTCTAGAAAAGTGCAATAGCCACTTTTCTATGCCAACTCTAAACTCTATTAGACTCAATTGCCTTAGCTTCAAAAGTCAACATCCCTTTCAGACTGCATCATACAAACTACTTACTAAAGTTTAAGCTAACCGAAGTTAACTCCAACCCCTTCACTAATTTGTATTGGTTTACAAAAATGAAATGGTTTTCTAGCAAAATGATCAACAAATCAACCATTATAAAAGTTTAAGAAAATTTGTGAAAATTTTCCATTCTAAAGAAAGAATGACTCTAAATCTAGGAATACAAACTCTCAAGATTTAACCAACTTTCTCCTATTAATAATTTCATATAGGTTCACTTTAACACTAATTCTCATAACCCAACAATATATCTAGGTATCAAACATCTTGCCCATTTTTCCAACATCCAACATTGATATCTGTAAAATGCAAAATGAACATCCAAAGCTTGATTATGAAGACTATATATTTAGATATACACATTGCACTAACACTTCTCTTCAATCACCTTCAAGATCTAATGTGAAGCCAAAAACACTAACAAGGAAAATGACATGAAAAATCAAGTTCCAAGAAAAATTCCTCATCACTTGAATTAACAATACCACTTCCACTAACACAAGTGCTAGCGATGTCAATGCCTCAACTACACATTTTCTCTATCTAACAATCTACTCCAAGTATTAATGGATAAACTAACAAGCCATAGCAAATGAATGTTATAACTCGTTCCAAGGCAAATTCAAAAGAAACCAACTTAAGCTTAGCATAATAGATCATTATAAATAATCTAGTTAAAACTATTGCAATCCTACTATGTGCAAGTAAACTAGCTTCACTATTAACCACTTTAGGATTGATCATTGTTTGACCAAACAACTTCGTAAACACATTGCTCATTATCACATAAATATGATATAAAATTATAATGATTTGATCATCAATTGAGCAACACCACAAGTACCACCTATGTCATTACTTCAAAGGTTCATGTGGGTATTAAGTGCTAACTTGATTCAACAAAATGCAACATAAATGCCACACTCTACCAATAAAGATTTACATCACTCAACAATATGAACTTTTGTTCACTATATAGATAAACCCATGCCACTCTTTTTTTGACCAAACTCAAAACTAATCCAACACCAAGCTACTCAAGGAGTAATAGCAAGGTTCTTTAGAAAAGAATTGAGCATTGCAACCCAAGTCTTCAATAGTAAACCTAAACATAATGGTTTAGCGCTTCACCACTATCCATCCTACGACTCACCACTTGTAAAACCATTATTTCCATCATGCATCAAGATAGAGAATCTTAATTGCCTGATATGAACATGAGCAATGAGTTAACACCTCCTTGCTCTGAGAAGAGAAAATGATTTATGTGTTCGATCCTTTGTCCCTAAAACTCTATTTTCAGACTCTACTTTAACCAAACCTCAAGCTTACTTTCACACTGCCTTCAGTCCAATCCAAGATAAGTTTATGAGAAAGCACGGCAATGACTACTTAAACGAATCGACTATTCCCTACAATCTTGACTGATCCACTTTTAATTATGCCTAGGAAGGATCCATTAGTGCTATGCTAAACAACTACAGACCAACTTGTGAATGACTAAATTTTCTATTTTACTTTAGTCACTTAACCACCCTTCCAACCATTTGGAAGAGTCTCACTCACAACCTCTATAAGTCTTATTTTAAACTTGGGGCTTGCTAGCCCTGACAATAGCATCCCTGGCACTCAAGCTTTGCACTTGGTCCAAATGTTCCATATGTTCAATCCCCTAATTGACACCCAAAAGTACTAATAACATATCAATCCGTTATGCTAAAGCCATCCCCATTCACTTTTGCCACACAGGTGGTCCAACACCATCTGCATCACAGTCCTATCTCTCAAAGACTGGGCCATCCGTCCATGAATGGTCATCCCAAATCCACTTTTTAGCATCCTTAGAATGCTTCTAGATATAGGGAATAACCTCTCTTTTTCAGTCCCCACCAAATCCCTTTTTATTCATGACCATGTTACCACTAGGGCAAGGCTCACCGACCCGACCACTAAGTCTTACTGTCCTTTGGGATTTCCTCACCATATAACCATATTCTTAGTCACAACATCAGAGGATTGCCCCTCTTCCTTTTCACAGTCTGGGACTTTGGGATAACATTTTGGAACGCGAACCTCATGAGTACTCTCCCCACCTTTCGCTTTTGGGTGCTCTAGCCATAGGGCTAAAGCAAGGTTCTATTGAGTCATGTTAGGTATCCAAGTAAGTAGTGCCACCTATGCTTGGACCAAGAGCATCGACTATTCAATCTCTCGAGGGAACTAAAGCATACTCTTGAACACTTCACCAACCTACTCAATTTGTTTATTCGTATTCACCCTAGCTTTAGACTCCTCAATGGATATATCATCACTCAGCACGTGGGTATAGCCTTCTGGGGTCACACTAGCCTTTTATAGCCAAATTGGCTCCACTAGAGTCCAATCTTGATACTGTCCCTACTATACTTTTGCAACCCCTTGCAAAATCCAAACTCTATTCAACTCAATTACCTTAGCCTAAAAAGTCAACATCCCTTTTAAGCCGCATCATACAAACTACCTATTAAAGTTTAAGCCAACCCAAGTTAACTCCAAACCCTTCATTAATTGTACTGGTTTATGAAAATGGAATGGTTTTCGAGCAAAATAATTAATAAATCAACCATTAGAAAATTCTAAGAAAATTTATGAAAATTTTCCATCCTAAAGAAAGAATGACTCTAAGTCTAGGAATATAAACTTTCAAGACTCAACTAACTTCTTCTTACTAACAACTTCACATAGGTTCACCTTAACACCAATTCTCATAACTCAACAATATGTCTAAGTATCAAACATCTTGCCCATTTTTCAAACATCCAACATTGATATCCATAAAATGCAAAATGAACATCCAAGGCTTGATCATAAAGACCATATATTCAAATATCTACATTGCACTAACAATTTTCTTTAATCACCTTCAAGATCCAATGTGGAGCCAAAAACACTAATGAGAAAAATGACATGAAAAATCAAGCTCCAAGGAAAATTCCTCATCACTTGAATGTAAACAACTAATTTTTCCATTCTACTTTAGTCACTTAACCACACCTCTGACCACTTGGAAGAGTCTCATTCACAACCTCCTTAAATCCAATTTAGGACTTGGGACTTGCTAGCCCCGAGAATGGCATCCATGCCACTCATCCCTTGCACTTAGTGCAAGTGCTCCACGTGCCCGGTCCCAAGATCAACACCCCAAGGTACCACCGACATACTAGCCCATTACACTAAGGCCATGCTCCTTCACCTTAGTCATACCGGTGGTCCAACACCACCTGCATCGCAGTCCCGTCTCTCAAGGACTGGGCCATCCGTCCAGGAGTGACCATCCAAAATCCACTCCTTAGCATCCTTAAGATGCCCACAAACATGCGGAACAACCTTCCCCAATATCACTTTTACAGTCCCCACCAAGTCCCTTTTCTGTCCATGGCCGTGTTTGCCAACACTGCCACTGACACAGGGCTTATAGGCCCGACCACTAAGTCCCACTATCCTTTGGGACTTCCTCACCACATAACTGTACCATTGGTCACTACACAGAGGGCCACTCTTCTTCCTTTCCATAGTCTGGGACTTTGGGATAACATTTCGGAACACCGTGGCCTTATATAGGCCTCATGGGTACTCTCCCCACCTTCCGTCTTTTGGTGCTCTAGCCATGGGTTTAGAGCGAGGTTCCATTGAGCCACGCTAAGTATCCAAGTAGGTAGTGCCACCCACACTTGGATTGGGAGCATCGACTATTCGATCTCCCGGGGGAACTAAAGCTGGCTCTTGAACACTTCACTAAGCTACCCCACTTGACAGTCCATATTCACTCTAGCCTTGGACCTCCCAATGGTTATCCCGTCACCCAACACCTGGACACGGCCTTCTTGGGCCAAACTAGCCTTTCTTGGCCAAACTGGCTTCACTGGAGTTCTCCCCCTTACTATACTTTTGGAGCTCACCAAACCCCCCAGGGTATGGGAGACGAACGCTTTGGGCTTTCACCCTCTCAGACTCAAACTCGGACTTGGACTCAGACTCAGACTCGGACTCGGACTCGGACTCGGACTCGGACTCGGGCTCGGGCTCGGTCTTGGCCTCGACCTTGGTCTTGGTCTTAGTCCCGGTCTCGGTCTTGGTCTCGACTTCGGACTCCATCTCGGGTCCTTCTCGGACTCCATCTCGGATTCCATCTTGGGTCCATCTCGGACTCCATCTCGGGTCCATCTCGGACTCTATCTCAGGTCCATCTCGGACTCCATCTCGGGTCCATCTCGGACTCCATCTCGGACTCCATCTTGGGTCCATGTTAGACTCCATCTCGGGTCCGTCTCGGACTCCATCTCGGGTCCATCTTGGACTCCATCTCGGGTCCATCTTGGACTCCATCTCAGGTCCGTCTTGGACTCCATCTTGGGTCCATCTCGGACTCCATCTTGGGTCCCTCTCGGACTCCATCTCGGGTCCATCTCCGACTCCATCTTGGGTCCGTCTCAGAATCCATCTTGGGTCCATCTTGGACTCCATCTCGGACACTTCCACGTGTCATATGTTGGTCCTTTTGGGTCCTTTTTTGGGGCCTCGCTTATTGCTCGCTTCGTGCTCGTTCCTCAAGCACTTTTGTTGGGAGTTCCACTCCTGCTCTCGACCTTTCAAGTTGGAGCTTTTAGTCCAAACGTGTTACACTCGTTTGGCTTTTGCTTTGGCCACTATCACATGGCACCCTTCTGGCTCCACTTTGGGGCCTAGGGATTTTGTGTCTCATATTGAATTAACAATGCCATTTCCACTAACACAAGTGTTAGCGATATCAATGCCTCAACTACACACTTTCTCCATCCAACAACTTGCTAACGAATAAACTAACAAGTTATAGCAAGTGAATGCTGTAGCATCCCCCCCCCCCCCAAAACATGTCCAAACATGTTACTCTTATTTGGCTTTCACTTCAACCACTACCATATGGCAACCTTTCGGCTCCACTTTTGGGGCTTTATGATTTATGTCTCACATAGCCTATTTGCTACTTGTAGCAAACTTAGGGGAGGTTTACTTTCACCCATAGTACATGGAATAACTCACAGAACCACTAATAGGCTAATATTAATTTTGCCAACTCAAAGTGTATCCTTGAGTTGCTAATTGTGAGACACAAATCCCCAAGCCCCAAAGTGGAGCCAAAAGGGTGCCACATGGTAGTGGCCGAAGCAAAAGCCAAACAAGCATAACATGTTTGGACTAAAAGCTCTGACTCAAAAGGTCGAGAGCAGGAGTGGAACTCCCAATAGAGTGCTCAAGGAACAAGCATGAAGTGAGCAATAAAAGAGTCTCTAGAAAAGGGACACAAGAGGACCAATACATGAGATGTGGAGGAGTCTGAGATAGACCCGAGATGGAGTCCGAGATAGACCCGAGATGGAGTCTGAGATGGAGTCCGAAATGGACCCAAGATGGACCCGAGTGTAAGCTCTTGAGTTTAGACTTCCTGAGAGGTCACCCAGCCCAGTACTATTCAAACCCAAGGACGCTTAACCCCAAGTATCCCAAGACCCTTAACCGATTGGAAAAGGGGGTGCACTCTTGTTCATGGGCCCTTTCCCTCTATATTTGAACCCTAACGGATCGTCTCTCAAGTCGTTCCCTTTGGTTGCTTACAATCCACCACGCTTCCCTGCAAGTTCACGCCCTCGTGAATGGAAGCTGAGAGCCGCAGCTCTCCCGAGAGCCCCGCTCTCTTGACACCCTACCCCTCGGGTCGAGCCCAGCGGGAGCAAACTGGACCAGCCAGATGTCAATCAACATGTGGTGCGATTCCCTTAGCCAACCAACAGAGTCGGACCCGAGACCCCTCTGATACCAAATGTAAGCTCCTGAGTTTAGACTTCCTGAGAGGTCACCCAGTCCAGTACTATTCAAACCCAAGGACGCTTAACCCCAAGTATCCCAAGACCCTTAACCGATTGGAAAAGGGGGTGCACTCTTGTTCATGGGCCCTTTCCCTCTATATTTGAACCCTAACGGATCGTCTCTCAAGTCGTTCCCTTTGGTTGCTTACACCGAGATGGAGTCTGAGATGGACCCGAGATGGAGTCCGAGATGGACCGAGATGGAATCCGAGAAGGACCCGAGACGGAGTCCGAAGTCGAGACTGAGACTGGGACCAAGACCGAGACCGACACCGAGACCAAGGCCGAGGCCGAGACCGAGACCGAGACCAAGGCCGAGGCCGAGACCGAGACCGAGACCAAGGCCGAGGCCGAGACCAAGCCCAAGCCCGAGTTTGAGTCCGAGTCCAAGACCGAGCCCAAGCCCGAGTTTGAGTCCGAGTCCAAGACCGAGGCCAAGACCGAGCCCCAGCCCGAGTCTGAGTCCGAGTCCGAGTTCGAGTTCAAGTCTGAGAGGGTGAAAGCCCAAAGTGTTCGTCTCCCATACCCTAGGGGGTTTGGTCAGCTCCAAAAATATAGTAGGGGGAGGACTCTAGTGGAGCCAGTTTGGCCCAGGAAGGCTGTACCCAGGTGTTGGGTGATGGGATAACCATTGGGAGGTCCAAGGCTAGAGTGAATACGGACTGTCAAGCGGGGTAGCTTGGTGAAGTGTTCAAGAGCCGGCTTTAGTTCCCCCGGGAGATCGAATGGTTGATACTCCCAGTCCAAGTGTGGGTGGCACTGCCTACTTGGATATATGGCATGGCTTAATAGAACCTCGCTCTAACCCCATGGCTAGAGCACCCAAAGGCGGAAAGCGGGGAGAGTACCCACGAGGCTCGCATAAGGCCACGGTGTTCCAAAATGTTGTTGCAATATCCCAGATTGTAGAATGGAAGAGGAGCAATCCTCTAATGTAGTGACCAAGGATACGGTCATGTGGTGAGAAAGTCCTAGAGAACAGTGGGATTTAGTGGTCGGGCCTATGGGCCTTATCCCAGTGGCAGAGTAGGCAAACTCGGCTATGGACAGAAAAAGGACTTGGTAGGGACTGAAAGGGATATTGGGGAAAGTGGTTCCCCCTGTCTGCGAGCATCTTAAGGATGCTAAGGAGTGGATCTTGGATGGTCACTCCTGGACGGATGGCTCAATTGTTGAAAGACAGGATTGTGGTGCAGGTGGTGCTGGACCACCGGTGGTACCAAGGTGAATATGCATGGCCTTAGTGTAACGGGCTAGTATGTCGGTGGTACCTTGGGGTGTCAGTCTTGGGACCGGACACGTGGAGCACTTAGACCAAGTGCAAAGGATGAGTGGTATGGATGCCATTCTCATGACTAAAGTAGGATGGAAAATTAGTCGCTTACATTAATGCCCCTCACTCACAAGCCCAAGCTTAAACTCGTGCAAAATAGTACACCTTAAATCCTTTTTGCCAACTCAAAATATAACTTTAAGTTGCTAATATGCCTCACTCCTGAGCCCAAGTGCAAACTTAAGCAAACGGAACATCTTTATCCATCCTATGAGCCTAAGAGCAAGCTCACATTATAAGGTACAAAAAAGGAAACCAAAGTCTATATCCAAGGAATAAATGTGAAGTCATAGCACCCAAATGTGTACCCACTCAAATCATCATTTTTATTTCTGTGTATGCAACAAGACTAGTTGCCTAATCTCATTGAATAGCACTTGCTGAGATGTATCTTTTAATACCAAATGTAGCACATGGTTTTCAACCTTTATCCTATGGTGATTTATCATAGAATAACCACGAGGTAGAACCTAAACACTTTATATGCCATTTGTCATATGCCATGTGTGACAAGTCACATGTCTATAGGACAGTGGTGCAAAACCCAAGTTTTAAAACTTTGGGCCAATGAACGAAAGAACGGAGCCAAACTCCTAAGCATAGAGTCGAGGAGCGAAGGTGTTGGAGCACAGAATGACTTCTGAGTGTACAGCCCAAGGAGCAAAGAGACATGAGCACAGAGTGATTTAGAACAGTCCTAAAGCATCCCACATCCCAATGCTAGGACTAGCACGTAAAATGGAGCCAAACGAAGTCTACCACTATTTCAGCATACCGGTGGCCTAATGCAAAGATATGGGTACTCCACCAACTAACATGGTACCACACAAGAGGGAACGAAACTACACCTCAAATTAGTCAGCCAAGCCTGACCTACCCACTATCCTTATATCCTTATTATACATTTGGAACCCCTTATATCCCCCCCCCCCCCCCC
>NW_003314264.1:1214583-1317623 GCF_000143415.4 Selaginella moellendorffii
ATACTGACATTTTGTTGTCGTGGCAATAAAGAAAGAATATCCTAAAGGACTAGCGGACAGGTAACTTTCGATACCCAAAGTCACATTCATAACACTACCTACATGAGCCCACAACAAAGTTGGTAGAACTAGAAATCATTTAGCACAAGCCAGAGTGATTGATGATGGGGATGCCATGGCCTCTACAGCTCTCTATGGCTGTTCTTCTAGCAACCCCGCAACAAAACCCGCAGTTAGTTCATGGCCATCTACCTACAAAGCCTAACACAATTGCAGTTTATGGCATATTTTCATGGTAGATACTATTGGCCAAAATCCCCACCTCATAAACCAAAACTGTGCAAGTTCTTTCTAGGCAGGGAAATTCATTCCTCCATTTCTCTAGAAGATGAAGATGACACCATCTTGTTCTAGTGTCCAAGACACTACTCATGCTAGAAATTCACCTCTAATACCATGTGAAGAGAAGCTAACCATTTCAGCCTAGTGCTATGAAGAAAGAGAAAGCTCCAAGAATAAACATCTCAGATGGCTCTCACAAAACAGCAAAGAAAACTAAAAACCCTAAACTAAAGGAATGTGACTCAAGCCAGGTAGTTGGCTCTAATAGTGTGGTGGGCGATTGTGGACAAGTGTGGTAGGCAATTGTGGACAGGATGGCCTTGGCACCACAGGTGGCTGCCACATTCTCTACTTTGATGGCTAACACATGGGAAGACCCTTGACTTATAGATAGGTTTGTACAAAACTATAAAATAGAAGTTGCTTAAACAAACAAACAAACAAACAAAAGTGTGGCTGAGTTTTTTCTTTTTGTCTCTTGTGTTTATAATTGAGTTAAGAGTTAAAGTTAAGGGTGACTTTTTAAGTAATTTGGTTTCACACAAACCTTTAAGCTAAGTATCAATGTATTTTTTCTTAAGAAGGATCAATTCACACATATATCCCTTATACTTACCTTTACCCTTAAACTTTAGAAATGCAAGTTAAGTGATCATTTAACTTGCCATTTTTCCTATAGGAGCAAGCTGCTTTATTGCTGCGAGAAGACCTGCTTGAGTGGGCTGCTAATCATGCAAGGTAGTGTACAGATCCAGCACCGCCACTTGATCTTAACCTATCCAGCTCTCTCTTCCTCAATATGCTCCAATCACTCTTTCCCTAGATCCAGAGCTTTGGATCAAGGGATCTCTCACTAGATCGAGCATCTGATGCCTCCATCACTTGCTAGATTCATCTTTAACTCTCTATCGTGGCTCCACTCTTGCACCTAAATGTTTTTGTGATGCCCAATGATCCGTGGAGGATCTTTGTGCAATGCCACAAAATTTTGTGAGAAATTTTAGGAGCAATCAAAATCCAACATGAATCGTGAGGTTTTAGAGCTTGGGAGATTGGGAGCTTGGACAATGTTTTAAAGATTAAATGTTAAGTACATGGGTACGAATCAAAACATTTCAAAGTAAACCTTTATATTAAATTTAAGTTTTAAACATAAGTATATTTATAAAGTGTGTGTGCGAATTGAAAAACCTTAAAAACTTAAATAGAAAAACTTAGTAAATTTAAAGGTGACGGCTGGTGCGAAAGACCTCGGGCCGTCGGATGAAGATCGTGCGGTCCTGACGATCCTAGGGCGCCACTACGATAGGGTTTCAGGTAGCAAAATGGACAAGGAATTGGCTAAGGTGCAGGCTCAAATCGGGCATCTTGAGCCGCAGATCCAAGCGGCTGGGGATTCTTTTCTCTCTGCCTTTGAGAGTGGCAATCAATCTCTGCCGGAATATTGGCAGAAGGAGGAAGAGCAGCTGCGGAAGAAGGAAGAACAGCTGCGGAAGGAAAAAGAACAACTGCGGAAGGAAAAAGAGCAGCTGCGGAAGAAGGAACTCCTCCTCAAATGTACATTCTTTGTGTATTTATCTTTCCCCCTCGATTTGGGGCGTTTTGCTGTGTGTCGTGGATTATGTGTGGTTCCATGTGGCTATGGCTGCTTTCGGCCATGGTTAAGGATTTTGCCTGAGGTAGCTTCAATTGGCTTTTATTTTGGGTTGCTGGAAGTGTGGCTATGGTGGCTTTTGGCTATGTTGACGCATGCTCCCTTGTGGATCCTTGGTCGTCCTTGCATGGCTATGGCTGTTGAGATCCTTGATTCTGTTGATAGTTTTTTCTTCCAGATCTAATACTAACTTTGTTTTGTTCTGAATGTTGCAGTGCGCGGATCTGGTAAGCATTTGCGAAAGCCCTTTGTTTCCTTGCACATGCATCCCCATTTTCTGTCCAGGTCTTGGTGTTTCTAGAGCGCCATGAAATCGGCGGATGTCTATAGGGTTGGATTTGGCCTTGGGTGCTGGTGTCTGGCTCATGGACTGTCTGTTCTAGTTCGGTGTCTTCTCTTTGGGATGACTGTTATGTTTTTCGGCCTGACACAGTTCTGCTCACAAATCTGTGCGTTCCTCCAAAGCCCCCTTGTTTGCTTTTCATGTCTGACTTGTGTTTCACTTGGTCATTCCCTGATGCCTTTTCTTTCAAATTTCGTCGCTGCTATTCTGGTAGCCCTCTGTGATCTGTGTTGTGACCATAACGAGATGACTAACCGAGAAGGAGCTCTTTCTCCTCTCCCGCAGCAGCCTCTCTTTCACCCGGAGCAGCAGCAACTCTTTATCCCGGAGCTGCTCCACGCATGGTTAAGGATTTTTGCTTCCTGAATCTGTCTCTTTCTTGTGTTACTCTCTGTGTGGATATCTGGTAATCTCAGCATCCTTGTGGTCGTTCTCACTCCCTGTTCGATCCTGTTTGCCCTTTGGCTGTGTTTAATTCTGTGGCTATTCCTCCGTAAACTATAATGTGCCTCTCACAGCACCAGCGCCACCACCAGCGGGACTTCCTCGAGCCGATTTTGACGTGCCTGGTAAGAATGATGTCTAGGGGACTGAATCCCATAATTTTTTGTGTCAGACATGATCGCCTGGGCCAAGAAGCTGGACGAGAACCTGACCACAGATTTTGCTGGCGATGACATTGACTGGACAAGCCATGCGACTTTTCGGGAGCTTCATACTCCCGCTTTCTCTGGAATGGATGGCAGTAAAACATACATGTACATGGGTCGTTCACTCTTCACGGAGATAAAAAGTTTCGTATCTGCCTTGAGACACGGACCTCCAGGTGTTATTACTGGAACTCTGGGGTCTGGGAAGACCACTGCTCTTGCTACTGTGGCTGGACATCTTCGGCAACTTTGGAAGAACACCTCCAAGAAGGTCGTCTTTATCAATGGCGAAGATTTCGTCGACAATCCCTTGAGGACAATGTGGCTGGCTCTTTTGCTGAGCTACATAGACGACCTTCCAGCCGAGCTTTCGTGCCGGGGGTGGACCTTGAAAGTATTAGAATCTTGGATCCTGTCGAGATCGTCAGAGCAGCTTTACTTCCAGGCCAACGCGTTTGACACCACGCTGAAGAGAAAACCGGGGGATGCCAGCGCGGAAAGAAGAGACGAGGCTTACCATTCTATGAGGACGATGCAACTGCAGTACGTCGTTGTCTACTGCTCGTCCGTCGGACCTCTGTGGAGGAGCAGATTAGTGAGCGACAAGAGCCAGCCGTACATGTTAGTCACAGGTGGTTACAGCGTAAGTAGCGACTACTTTCCAACGCTGGTGTGGGACTAACTTGTGTGCTTTTCGTTTTATCCAACAGGCTGAAGAACTGCATGCATATTGCGAACACGAGATTCGTCGTGCCGGGCAGCTCCAAGTGGTAGTGTTTGCTGTTTCTTCCTTTAAAGCCTACTAATGGTTTGGAGTAGGAGGATCCAATTGTGGCGTATTGCAGGTTTCGCACAAGGCAAGAACACCGGAAGTTGAATAAGCGCATTAAGGTAAATGAAATGTGTGATTTTACGGCTTACCGACGCGATGAAGCAGGTTGATGGATCTGAAGAGCAGCTGAATTTGTCCGACATGCAGCTCTGCTCGGAATTCGAAAGTGACACTGGCTGGGTTCCCAGGCTTGTCGCTCATTACGGGACCATGAAGCTACAGGACACGTACGAGATGTACGAAGCTGGCGTGGAAGAGTATCTCCAAGAGGCGGTCAAGGACCGATATCGCTGGAATTTCTTCATCGATGTGGTCGGCGGAGTGGAAACGATTAGAAGGGTGTTGCCAGACGCGCTAGACACTCGATGCTTCTACGTGGATCCAGAGACACAAACAGGAAAATGTCTATCAGATTCTCTGCGTGCACGCACTATGGCGCTCATCACCGAGACTCTGGAGTACACGTCCGACATTGAGGCTAGGATGGGTATCGGCCAATGGACAAGGCTGATCTCGCAGGACGACAACAGTGCTCGGGTTGGGTGGAACGCAGAAATGGCAACTCTAATTTTCATCAAACACTATGGTATCGTTATTGACGCGGATGGTCTGCAGCTTAACTTCAAACCTGAAGTGGTTGTCAGATTCGAAGTTGATTTCTCCCCCGTTTTGCTGAAAACCGGCAAGGTTTCTCGCTTCTTCCTACCTGTGAAGTTCAACCACCTGGGAGTTGATTGCCTTGGAGAAAACAAGAAGGTCGTGTTGGGGGTGCAAATAGCGACTGCGGTGGACACGGTATTGAAGCATGGAAATACGCTCTCGCGATTTTTGGAGATGACAAAAGGTGACGTGCGAGAGAAGGTTCTTGTCTGGATCTTGGCAGTAGACAGTGCTGACAAGATATGGATACGCAATGGCATGGGTTACAAGGAGGTGTTCATTTCTTTTGGCCATTTGAGTAAACTGCTGGAAGTCATCGATGTTGCATGCTGCAGGTTGCATCTTGAGAGTAGCAAGAACGTCAAGGTGGCAAGCAACCCTGAAGAAGCTAAAGTTGAGGTGGAGGAGTTGAGAAAGCTTGGTCGGTGTGGTTCTTTGAGCACGGGAAGTGGAAATCCGTGTCGGCGTTTTTGTGGTGCCCAGCCATATTGCCATCACCATGATAAGGGTAGTTATCCACCTATACCCATATATATATGATTTCAAATTTTTTAAGGGTAGAAATATACTTTACTCAAGGGTATATTATATTTTTAAGTAGCTACTAATTAATAGGAATCAAACTTGTGCCATTTTCTTTAATACCAAATATAACACACCTTATCTCTCCCCCCTTAAGCCAACTGAAAAAGGAGCAATTGATTAATAAAAGAAACCTTAGTAACTTATTTTTCCCCCAAAAGGTTCTAAGAATCCACGGTGATAGTATATTCAAATTTCATCCCATGATCACATGCACTATAATTATCATATTAATCCATGGCTTTTCACAAGAGTACCTTCCAAGATAAAGCCATTGCATTTGAGTTAATGTCTAAGGAATTGCAACATAACATCTCATCTTTACTTTTGTTAAAAGAATAATTTGTTTTATTGATATTCTTGGTGAAATAAAGAATATCCCTTCTCTGAAAGGTGGGAATGCTAAATTGTTTCAATAGTATTGCAAGCCTTAGACAATTTTGCAGCTCTTTCTTACACTTTAAACATGCTAGCTAATTCAAAGATTCATTCAATGTTCTATATAAGTAAACTTAAAACATGTTTTAAAGATTGATGCTAAAAAGGTTAATCTAACCAAAATTCTTATTCAAAGGTTGATGAAGACATGTTATAAGATAACTTAGGAGTTGTTAGTTCAATGGAATGACTATTCTTTGGATGAGGCTATATAAAAAGCTAAAATAACATAAAGAGTGTTTTAAAGTGTTGGTTATGACTTAGAGGGAGAATTGAGTTTAATATGTCAAAAGCTCATTGTTGAGAGAAGGGGAGATGACAAATTTTTATAATCTTTTTTCTATAGCTATTTTGCTTTGGACTCCTTTGATGTGAGGCTTATTTAGCTTCTCAAGGCTGTTGTTTATGAAGAGGGAAAAATGATATAAACCATAAGAAAAATTTAAGAATATTCTATAAGTTAAGGTAGCAATATTATGTTTTTGCTGAAGTGTTAAGGATTTTGACTCTACAAAGTTGAGATAGATGCCATATTAGTTGTCTATTAGTTGAAGTTAAACATCTTCTCACATATATGAGCCAAAAGTTTAATGCCACATAGTAGAATTGGTTTACTTAAGACAAAAAGTTATATATTGTAATTATTATTGTGAAAGAATAGTGATATTATCTATATAAATTGGACTTCCATATGAATTCAGACTAGGTTAGATCATAGCATTCTTCCTTCCACTTTTAAGTCCCAAGAAATGAGAACATTCTTTAATATTCCAATTCACAAAATATCCTTTATGCCCAAAATGTTCCTTACTAACCATATGTTCATGGCTCAAAAGGGCCACATAACGACCCATGCAGCTGATTCTCATCTCTGAATTATGATAGCAAAAGAGAATGCTATTGAAAAAAAGCTTACCTCCATTTTGCCTCTTGAAGTATCATCCCCATCATCTCCTCGCCTAATAGAGGACTTATCAAAACTTTGTTTTTGTTTCTATTTACCTTGAGAGTTCAGTTCCTGCAGATCATTGCATTCGACCCATTCAAGCATCAAAAACGCCCATTCGAGATCTCTGGAGTCATGTAAACGGATGTGTTTCTGGTGTCCATAGCCAACTATCATCTCATTGTAAGAAGAAAGGGTTTTAATCAGAGCCTCGTCAAAGTACTCCTTTGTGGCGGATAGATGCCTCTTTTGGGCAAATGCAGTATTTTCTGGGAGAATTCATTGGGCTTCAAAATGGTTTCAAACACCGTGAGTGCGTCATTGAGGCCGCCACACTTGTCATACATTTGCATGAGAAGAAAAGTGAAGTGTTGTGGGGGCGAAATTGTGGACATTTCAAAAGGAAGAAGGATTTGTAGAAAATTTATGCGATTCGAACCCACGCCCTCCCGGATTGGAGCATACATCCAACACCTTAAGCTGTCATGGATGGAATCAACGGCTGGCCATCTGCCAGGTGGACTGGGATGGTAACATTTAATGCTTCGTTTGCTTGCTTGGTGCGCGTTTGCACGTTCCTGCCTCCAGGGTTTGGCGGCCAACGATCGATATCCTAGGTTATCCTTCTCTCAAGCAATGGATTGATTCGCGACACGGCGGCGGCAATCGATTGATCGGCGATGGAGCTAGGTAGTCTGGGCCAGGTTCTTGACCGGATCGACAGGATTTCCAGCGCGCCGCTGGGGATGCTGTCCAAGCGCGAGTGCATCCGGAGATTTGTGGGATTTTGCGAGCGGCTCCAGCCGATTCTAGAGCAATTGGATGCTGGGCAGGACGTGGAATTGCCAGTGACGATGGCGACGGCGCTGGTTGGGATTGGAAGGGAGCTCCAGAGGGCTGAGTCGGTTCTAGAGGCTTACAAGGAGAGGAGCCAGTTTTTCGTTCTCACGCATTGCCTCGCGCTGACCAAGACCATGGAAGACTTGACCCAGAGTCTTGGGAAGTGGATCTCTTTACTAAATTGTGGTGGATTGTCGGAGCTTAAGCGGAGGATAGAAGACCTTTCCACGGAGATGCAACACGCTAGATTCTACGTAAGTTTTTTTTTTTTTTCCTCTTCCTCTTCTTTGGTTTGTTGACTTTGAGATCTATGTTTTCTTTGTCTAGGTGACTGATGCCGAGAAAAGCTCTCTTGACGCTCTAGAAAAGGAGGTCAAGTATGACTTTCTCATCGTGGGAGTTCTCTGGAGAGACCTCGCGCGGCTGATTGGAGTAGAGCCGACAAATTCTCGAGCATTAGAAGAGCAAGTCCAGCTTTTGAAGAAGGAGGTGACGATGGTCGATGTCAGCATGGATCGAGAGCTTGATCAGATGCGGAACATTCTCAAGATCGTGGAGCAAGTTACTGCCGAGCCGCAGCTCACACGGATGTATAGCTACAAGGAGTCTGCTGAAGAGGAGCCTCTGCAACCGTTCGAGTCGTTCGTGTGTCCGCTGACGAAGCAGATCATGAAGGATCCGGTTATGATCCAGTCGGAGCTGACTTACGAGCGCAGCGCGATTGAGAGATGGTTCAAAACCTGCGCTGAAGAGGGACGATCCGTGACTTGCCCGGCCACTGGTGTGCTGCTGGCATCCACGGAGATGAGAAGCAACATCATGCTGAGGCATACCATCGAGGAATGGTGCCAGAGGAACGCTAGGATACGAATTCACAAGGCGTTGTCTCAACTCTCGAAGAGCTCCTCCATGAAGAGTTTGGCGGGTGTGGAGGAAGCCTTGGATAGCATTCTTAAGGTTTGTGGGGACGGGCCGGTGACTCAGTACAGGCTTGGAAAATCTCACTTTACTTCCTCGGTGCTGGAATTTTGGAGGAAGAGGGTGGCGGGTGGTTCACAAGTTCGAACGAAGGCGCTGTATATTTTGCAACGAATTGCTGCTGACGACATCGACAGTCAAGTAAGTTTCTTTCCTCTTTTCTTTCTCCATGTTTGATGGATATTTCTTTAGGAGTGTTTGGTTGAAGCAGGAGTATTGAAGGCCGCCGTGAGAAGCCTTTCGAGCAGCCACGTTTACGAGGTGGAGGGTGCTCTCAAGCTTTTGCTAGAGATATCAAAGAAGCCAGAGTTTGCAAAGCTGATTGGCAAAGAGAAAGGAGCGCTCATTCATCTTCTCGGCATTTCTTCGAACTCTTCGGGAAACGCTTCCCTATCGGTCCTTGCGGACAGGACGTTAAGAAATCTGGAACAAATAGATTCAAACGTTTGGGAGATGGCTGAGGCTGGGCGGCTTGAGCCATTGATCACACGCCTTTGCAAAGGTACTGATAGTAGTTTACATAATTGTTACTCATGGCTGATTGTTTTGCTACAGGACCAGAAGCTACAAAGATCGAAATGGCCGAGTATCTCGCAGAGAAGATATTTGTCAACAGCCAGAAAGAGTTTGTCGCCAGGAAAGCAGGAAAAGTTCTTGTTCATATGCTATCAGCCAATTCCATGCAAAAAGAGGCGGCCATAGGTGCGCTGCTGAACCTCTCATCCCTGGAAGAGAACGTTCCAGTTCTAGTGAAAGCTGGCATACTGCTCCCAGTGGTTGAAATCATCCTCTCAGTTCCAACTTCATCGAATCGCTTGCGAGGAAATTCGAAGGAACAGGCTGCGACGACACTAGCCAACGTCGTCGCCGTCGCCGGCAGCTGGGAGACAGTGCAGATCGACTCCGAAGGGAATTTAGTCCAGTCGGAGTACTTTGTGCACAGACTCCTGGGGCTCTTGTCATCGGTTGGGCCAGATTGGAACAGCAAGCTCCTGAAAATTCTTATTGGAGTCGCTTCATCACCACAAGCCGCAGGTAATGTTCTTCTTTTTTCCATCCTTCCGCGATCCATCTTGACATAGTTTATGTTTTTGCCGACAGATAATGCTGTCAAGCACGTCGTCACTGGAAACGGCATCGCCATTATCCTCACTCTTCTCCAAACCAGCGATGACGCGCATCGGCAACATCTTCTCAGCTTACTTAGTGTTCTTTCGGTCAGAGCCGGCAGAGAGATAAGTCAAGCCATCGCTGAAACCAGGCACCTCCAGAGCCTTAAAGAGATAGTCAAGCTCAAGAACGCCGAGGAGAGCATCTTTGCCGCGTCCATCATCGCCAACATTCCTCTCACAGAGCACGAGACGATCAACTTCCTCGGCCTGGAGATGATAAGCTGGAGTCTGGCCACTATCGAAGAGCTCAAAACGCGAAGAATGGGATCAGCTCGCGTGACTTCATCCATGCTGGAGGCCCTGCTGGGAGTGCTTCTTCACTTTACTCGCTGCCGGGACTCTCAAGCGATCGACGCGATGAAGCAAAGCAAGCTCTTCTCGCAATTCAAGCAGGTACTGCAGCTCCATCAAGGCCGGGCTTGGGTGGCGAAGCAACGAGCAGCCACTGGACTCGGGTACTTGTCCGAGAGAGGCCTGATTCTATCCCCAGAGGTGATGGCAAGCTCAAGCTTCAGGAGGAAAAACAACTGGATGGACAACCTTTTCTCGTGCTTCTCCTCGAAGAACTCGTCGCTGGATCAGGCCATTCTCGCCGACTCGGTGTGTTCGATCCACAAGAGACGGTGTGATCCCGACGCCAACTTTTGCCTGCGAGAGGCCGGAGCCATCGGCCTGCTCGTGGAGCTGCTCGAGGAGGACGAAGAGCAAGCCTCTGTCCAGATCGCAGCGGTAGAAGCTCTCTCGACGCTGGTTAGCAGTGACAGCCTCGTGGAGGCCGGAGTCCGCGAGATCTCGAGAGCGAGGGGAGTGGCGGCGTTCATGAAGTGGTTCCAGACGCAGCGATCCGGGGAAGCGCAGGAGAAGGGAGCGTTCCTGGTGGAGAGGATCCTCCGGGTGGAAGAACACGCGCGGCTCTACTCGCTGGATCAGGGGCTGATCCGGGCGCTGGTGGAAGTTTTCAAGCATGGGAGGAATGGAGCTCGGAAGAACGCCGAGGCGGCGCTGGCTCACACCGATATGCTGTCGGTGGTCAGCGGGAAATCTAGCAAAAATCGCAGGTAACCACTTTTTATGTTTTCTTCTAGATGGATGATCTCTTTGTCTCGAGATCTTAGTTTCTTCCAGGATCATGAGATCTCTTCGTGTAAATTCCTGTGGCTATACGATCATACTAAGCTCTTTCAGATGATCTTGCGAGTCTTATTTACTCTTTTTTAGGTCAAAACGTGATCGTACATAAGTCACAAGAATTTACACGATGATCCTGGATGAACTATCTCGAGACAAAGAGATCATCTAAATCAAGGAAAACGATCCTCGTTTTGATAAAAAAAAAAGAGAGGAAATAAGACCCGCAAGAACTTAGTATGACAAGAATTTACACGAAGAGATGAAGAAACAATCTCGTGACAAAGAGATCATCTAAAAGATCCTATCACGAAAGAGAAGAGTCGTACACTTTTTTTTTTGGATCAAAACGAGGATCTTTTGTCGACCGTGTCATAACGGGCGGATTTGTTTGTTTGATGGGAAGATTGCCAAGAAACGCGCGGGATTGACGAAGCACGCGAAGAGAATTAGGGCAAGAGAGAGGAAAAGAGAGGAGGATCGACGATCATCACAGGGATCACGCGGCGGCGGCGGCGGAGAAATGCGTGGCTGCCGCCATGAATGAGCGGTGCTGCTGCTGCTTCTTGCCGTGTTTCTTGGATGTTTCTCCCGTGAGGAGGGAATGCCGCGGCTGGGGATGCGCTTCATCGCGATCCAAGCTTGGATCCCCGGATTGTTCATCTGGTTCGATTGATTTCTCCAGTTCTTGATCGCCAGGGCCGATCAATTGCTGTGATGCGATGCGCCGAAGCGTGCTTCTAGCGGGACCATGATATTAGAGGTGGATTTCTTCTCTCCCTTTCTTTAATTTTAGTTTGGCTATGGTTGTCCAGGATGGTGGCAAATCGTTCCTGCGCGTGAACCTTGTGTGGAAGCTCGTGATCCTCTTCGTTGCTGGAGTGCTTGGAGTCTACCTCTTCCTTTCGCGAGCCGACCATGGCCTGAGCTACCATAGCCTGAGGCTTGATCCGCTTCTACAAGCCTGGAGAAAGGAGGATTTCTGCCCCCAGCGATTCGCCAAGCTTGAGTTTGCACAGCACTATCCCAGGCCCAAGACATACTCCAGGTAGAGTAGAGCCTTGCTTTCCTTTCTTCGATTCGATTGAACGCTTTGTTTTGTGATGTTCTTCCTTCCTTCCAGGGGCGAATGCGCTTGTACTCCTGTGCACAACTTTGTCATCCTGTCCACGCAGCGATCCGGAAGTGGATGGTTTGAGACTCTGCTAAACAGTCACCCCAACATCACCTCGCATGGCGAGATTTTTTCCGTTCGTCCGCGACGCCACAACTTCTCCATTGTTTCGCACACTCTCGACGCTCTGTACAATCTCGACTGGCACAACAGCGCTTCGAAGAACTCGTGCACGTCGGTGGTGGGCTTTAAGTGGATGCTAAACCAGGTAACCTGGTAGTAATGCTGTGTTTATCTCTCTTGCTAACTTGGTGTGATCTCCAGGGTGCTATGGAGTATCGCAGCGAGGTTTCGAGCTACTTCAAGAGACGAGGCGTTTCGGTGATTCTTCTCATTCGCCGGAATGGACTCAAGCGTCTCATCTCCATCCTCGCTAATGCCTACGATCGCAGGCAGCCAATGAATGGAACTCACGTCTCACACGTCCACTCTGAAGAGGCGGTACGAGCAATAAGATCTCCTGGCTTTGCTGAAACGATCTCTCGCTTTTGCAGGCCGATCTCCTCGCGTCTTACAAGCCGACCGTCGACGTCGCATTCCTGAAGAACAACTTGGATCGCTACGACCTCATGATCAAGAACGCGCTCTGCGCTTTCGAGGGCACCCGCTTGCTGGTCATTTACTACGAGGACTTTGTCAAGAATCGAAAGGTAACTCTTGCTACTTCTTTCTCTGCCGATCTTCATCTTGGATCAAACTCCAGGAGATGCAACGAACCGTCCAGGAGTTTTTGAGCGTTCCAGTGATGAGGCTGCGAAGCAGGCAATGGAAGATCCACCGGGGGCCACTCTCGCAGTCGGTAACCAACTGGAAGGAAGTTTTCCGGGAGCTCAATGGAACTTCATACCAGGGGTTTCTCGCCGACGACGACTATAGCTGATAGGAAAAATTCGTTGTATTCTTTTCTCCCCATCCATCGATCTAACCTTTGCTGTAAAGAAATTTCTGTCGATAGTTCTAAAGCCATAATGGTTAAGTCTTAAGCACTCTTTTCTTTTTCAATTTTTAGGGCTATGTCGATTGGGGGCGACTGCCGCTGCTGCGTGGACGAGGAGATCGATGCGTTTGGCGAGATCGTCGGTGGCAACGGCGTCTTCAAGTACTACGCCGATGGCGCCTGGAAAATCTCGTCGTCAGAGGAGTCGCTGCCTGTCATCAATCCGACTTCTCGGGAGCCCTTCGTCGCGATCACGGGTAATTGTCCTGCCGCATTGTCTGTTTTTAGGATTTTAGATCTAGTTCCTCGTCGATCCAGAGTTTTATTACCTCTTGTTTGATTTTTCTTTTGTTTGTATCTTTCTTAGCTCGAAGAGTTTGTCTTGATTTCATTTAATCGATCATTTTTTGCAATATGTCTGCAAGTTTGATCTTGTTTTTGCTGTCTACGAACCAAAAGTTTCGTGCTGTGCTCTTGCTGTTGTTAGGATTATTTTTTCTACTTTCAGAAACTTCTGAAATTGTCTGTTTTTTCATTGGATTCCTTCTTGTTTGATATTTCTTTCGTTTCTCTTGAATTGCTCGAAGAGTTTGTCTTGATTTCTTCGATCCATCTGCTGTCAAGTTTGATCTTTTTGCTGTCTACGAATCAAAAGTTTGTGCGGTTTAAGCTTCATGCTATATTGGCTGTGTGCTCTAGGATTGTTTTTTCTACTTTCAGACTAACATCTGAATTTCATGCAGCGTGTACACGCCGTGAGGTGAACAAAGCATTTCACAGCGCCAAAGAAGCTCAGAAGTCATGGGCTAAGACACCGCTTTTCAAGCGTGCCGAGATGCTCCACAAGGTCGCGGGCGTCATGAAGGAGAAGAAAAACATGGAGGCGATTGCCGAGTGCCTAATCAAAGAAGTCGCGAAGCCAGACAAGGATGCTTACACCGAGGTTTCCAAATTATTATCATGAAACCAACAAGCACTACTGTTTCTACGTAAGCACCAGCTTTTGAGCATCCCGTTTTTGTTTAACTAAGGTGCTTTCTTTGTTGTGTGTGGATCACTGCAGGTTGTGCGATCTGCGGACTTGCTGTCCTATACTGCCGAAGAAGGAATCCGGATACTCTCGCAGGGGAAGTTCCTTGTTTCGGACTCGTTCCCAGGAAATGAGAGGAACAAAGTTTGTATATCGTCGAAGGTAGCGTCTCTTTTCTTTTTGTTCATTCTCATTATATGGTTTGCGCAGGTGCCACTGGGAATTATTCTTGCTATACCTCCATTCAACTATCCTGTGAATCTTACGGTTTCCAAGATTGGACCAGCTCTGATTGCTGGCAATGCCGTGGTTATCAAACCACCAACACAGGGTGCTGTCTCGACGCTCCACATGATACACTGTTTCCATATGGCAGGATTCCCAAAGGGCCTGATCTCGTGTGTTACGATCAAAGCCTCGGAATTGGGTGATTATATGACCACGCATCCATTAGTAAACTGCATAAGGTGAGCTACTCTCTCGCATCGCAGCAAAGTATTGACTTTTGCATCGCTGTAGTTTCACAGGGGGTTGTGAGACTGGAATTTCCATCTCACAAAAAGCTGGAATGATACCTTTACAAATGGAGCTCGGGGGCAAAGATGCCATGATAGTTCTCGAGGATGCTGATTTAGACCTTGCAGCAACTAACATTATCAAGGGAGGTTTTTCGTACAGGTGAGTCTATCGGAATGTGTTTTTGTTTGTCAGTCCAATAATTTCGTGGATCTCTGTTTGTAGTGGACAGCGTTGTACTGCAGTAAAAATTGTTCTGGCTATGGAAGGCATAGCTGACGCGCTGGTTTCCAAAGTAAATGCACAGATTGCGAAACTTAAAATCGGGCCACCAGAAAGAATTGACACCGACATCGTCGACGTTGTTAGTGAAGCATCTGCGGACTTCATTGAGACTCTTGTAGCAGATGCGATCGACAGCGGTGCCAAGCTTTGCCAGGTAAGTAATTTTTGCAGTGCCGTTTTGGCAAACCTTCACGTTCTTCTTCTCTTCTCAGGGGTGGAAGAGGCGAGGTAACAAAATATGGCCGCTGCTCATTGATAATGTGACAACTGAAATGAGAATCGCTTGGGAAGAGCCCTTTGGTCCTGTGATTCCCGTCATGCGCATCAAGAGTGTGGAGGAAGGCATACAACACTGCAACTCTAGCAAATACGGTCTCCAGGTCTGTGCTTTAAACCGCGGGAAGAATTACTTTACGGGAAGTTTCTCTTGTATTTGTTCAGGGGTGTGTTTTCACGAAAGACATTAACAAAGCGATACTTGTGAGTGATGCAATGGAAAGCGGGACTATCCAAATAAACGCGGCTCCTGCACGGGGTCCAGATCATTTTCCCTTCCAGGTAATACACTTGCAAGGACGTCCTTTTTCCTAAGTTTTCTTTCTATCTGACCAGGGAATTCGCGATAGCGGAATTGGCTCGCAAGGAGTGACTAATAGCATCAACTTTATGACCAAGATCAAGACCACAGTTATCAATCTGCCAAGCGCCTCGTACTCTTTGGGTAAGATTCTTTTTCTGGAGTTGAAAGGTTTGGCAATGGAACGAGCGTTTCCTTGTTTTCAGCTGTGGGTGATTATGAGTACAAGGAACCGGAAAGGCAGCTGGATGCCGGAGATTTTGAAGCTATGAGAGGAGCGCCGTGTGGCTACTGCGCCATGCATTCTCTAATCCCTTCGTCAAGGCTAAAGACTCCCCCGACGACTACAAAGCTCTCTTCACCTTTTTTTCTTCGGGCCAACACGCACAACTGTCTTTGCACACGCATTACATACAAATGAAAGATATCTGGTAAGCAAGACACAAACTTCGCAACTCTAATGCTTTTATTCTCAGATCGCAAATCTTTTCAAACTTTAGATCGTGTCACCGAGCGAGAAGTAAACTGTGATCGTATCCACAACAAACGTCTATAACTTCTGCGTGTTCTTCCAAGCTCTCCACCAACACAGGCAGATTCTCGTCTCTCGAGCTTCCCAGGCCAAGACGACCATTCCGGCCACACCCCCACGTCCAAACTTGATGCTTGGACGTCAAGGCCAGCGAATGGACGCGTCCTCCAGCCACCGAGACAACCGGATCGTCTAGTTCTTCCAGCTGTTTTGGAACCGAGCTCGGGCCAGAGCGTCCCAACTGCGAACCAGACGACCAACCCCAAGTATAGGCAGCCCTCGAGCATCTCTCGACAGCCAACGAGTGGCCCCATCCGGCTCCAATCGCGACTACTTGCTTGCCTTCTAGATCGCCTCCAACGCGGGAGATAATTGGTGAATCCTCGGTGGTTTCGCGACCGAGTTGAGCGGTGCTGTTGTCTCCAAAGCTAAAGAGTAGACCGCTCTCTGCAATAACGGTAGACGAACGATCTGGCTCGAGAACGATTTCGATGCTTACCAGAGAGCGCAAGAGAGTGGTCGAGGCCACAGGCAACTTGGACGATCTTGGATGGCTCTGGAAGTTTCACGAGCTTTGGCTCCCACTGCAAGATCGGGGCATCCTCTTTACGCAGTTGCTCCATCAACATCTTTTCTCCAACGTCGTTGTGATCGAGAGAATCCTTCGAAGGCTGGATCATCAAAGTTTGGTCTTGCGGGAGCAAATAGCCGAGACGTCCAGAGTCGTGGTAGCCCCACGAGAATAGCTCGCCATCCATCGTGCAAGCTAGAGCGTGACCCCATCCAAGCGACACCTTTGAGAAGAAAAAGAAGAATTACTCTCGAGGAAGATCAAAGATGTGTGAGAAGGTACCTATAGCACCTGAAGAACACTTTTCCCAGCCAGTGCATGGATCTTTTGTGGAAGTAGCGAGCTAGTCACACCAAGTCCGAGACCAAGCTGGCCTCTCTTGGACGACCCCCACGACCAGAGCGATCCATCCTCGCAAATCGCCATGGACACCACTCCAGACCCCGCTGCCGCTCTAACTCTGGTGGATTCCATTCCTCTCACTCGCTGTGGAGTGATAGTAGCCGCACTGGATCGAGAAAACGCAAGAAAGATGTTTGTTCTTACCAACAAAAACGAAAGAATGCTTACCTTAGAATGGATTTCTCGCCGCGGCCTAGCTGCCCCTCGTTGTTCCTCCCCCATGCCCATAGCTCGCCGGATCGCGAGAGCGCTAGGGAGTGGTAGTGGCCACAGGCGACGCGCGCGATCGATGGGGGCAGGCCTGGCACAGCGGCCGGCTCAAAGGAATCGTTGGTGAAGGAATGGGGGTGGCCAAGGGCGCCATTGCTGCCATCGCCAAAGCTGTACACGGCCGCGGTGTGGAACGCGCGCCCTAGCACATTCCTCCTCCGCGCCAAACCTATCATCCTCCAAAACCCTAAACCCTAAACCATTCTTTTCCACTTTAATTGCATGGTATGATAATTGTTTTATTGGGCAGCTTTTGCTTATTACTTTAGTTTTCTTTCTTATAACATACATGGGTAAATTAGTGGTTAGTATTCTTCTTCTGGTAATTTTGAAATTCGTTGTTGAAGCAGATGTTGTAAATTGGGATGCCATTTCACTTTACAATTATATCAATAGAGATGATATTAACAGAATCGGAAAATCTTTAATAGAGTTGATGGATACAAAAATAGCGGAAACACAAAAATACTATGGTGCATTTACTTGGACTGATTATCTCTATTTAGCAAATGAAGTTGTTGAAGTTAGCATTTGGATCTATAGTAAAAAGCCTCATGGCATGTGTAGTATGAGTTTAACAGGAACAGGAGCATCAGGAGAAGAAATTCTAGGAAAACTTAATAGCCTTTTATCAGGTGTATTAAAAGAAGCACGTGTGGGAAATTATGGTTATATAGTTGCTACTTTGAATTTTGTTGGTATCAAATATAAACTTCTAAATGCTAGAAGATATAAGAGGCCTAGTACTGAATTTGAAAATAGCAATAATATTATGATCAATACCAATAGAAGTTATCTAAATATAGATCTTAATTGTTGGATATACAGGTCTAGTCTTGTGAGTGGTGAAAAATATGATTTAGGATCGTATTTACTCAAATTAAATCCTTTAATTTCTCCATATGGAGATTATGCATTAAGTCTCAATAAAAATTGCAATTTAGTTTTTACATGGAAAATGGAACATATTTTATGGGAAAGTTTGACTACTAATAAAGGAATTGGCTGCTGGTTACATTTAGAAACTAAAAACTTAATAATAAAGGATAATAAAGATATAGAAATATGGTTTTTAAACTTTCATTGTCCAAGCTGTAAATCAACAATACTTTATGTTGAGGATGACGGATTTTTCTACATAATTGGTTCGAATAATAACAAAATTTTGAAACGCCTTCCATAGATAAAAAGTAGAAAAGAATTGTTTTTAACAATGTGCTTTTAATTTTGGTTTGCTTGTAGTGTTAGTAAATATACCTAGAATATGCTTAGATATTTTGAGATATTCTACCATTTAAGTATTCATTTAGATTAATCTTGTATTTATAATATATAAATTCTCCTAAACACTTCCTAGTACATTCTACTTTATTCAACCATTTAATCATATGAAATAAGGTTAATCTTGTGTTTATAAATTATAAACATGTTTATAATTATAAGCTTTCGATTGATCAATTGGATCAATAAATAATACTAAAAAACAATAACACCACTACTAAGCAAATCAAGCACTGCTGCATGCAACATGCAGCAAATTATTTAAAATTTTCTCTAAGAAAATAAAAATTTTATTATCTTTTTAATATGAAGCTATTTGTTTAAAATCTTGTAAACTTATTAATACTTGTTAAACCTTGGATAAAAGATAAGGTATTTGAATAGAGACAAAACTGTGGTGAGCTTAAGTTCTCATAACAGGTTTTGAGAACTTTCGGCAACATAAGTGATAATTAAAAAAAAATAGTATTAAAACCTTGATTGCAAACCAAAAATGGAAAATACAATATCATATCAAACTTAAGCAAGAAAAGAGCACAACAAAGTTCCAACAAGTCCTCTTCGCAGAGATTTTCACATGATTTCCATCGCTGGTTGATGGAATCTGATAATCCGACTCTTCGTTTGAAGAGGGTGGCGGGAGTGTTCGTGATCCAGTTGGACTTAAAAGAGGCGGTGTTGGTGATGATCCAGTTGATCCACCAGGATATGGTGGTGATGATCCACCAGGATAGGGCGAAAGAATAGGAGGTGGCGGAGTATAATCAACTGGAGGCGCTGGCGAAGGATATGGGGGCGACAATAGTGGCGTTGGAGGTGCTAGAACCGGTGGCGATACCACAGGAGGAGGACCTACACAAAACACCCCAGAGAACCATCGAGAACTTAGATTTTGAAAGAGAACTTACCGGTGGGGTTGCAAAGATCGATGGTCACTCCGGCCAAGTTACAGAGGCTGGGAAGCGAGAGCGCGAGCGTGATATTGATCCGATTGCCCAACTGAGAATTCACGAGCGCGCACAGGCACGCTGGATTCGATTTGACGACCGTTTCCAGGCCATTGCAGCACGGCTGCGTGGGATTGCTTCCCTGGCCCTGCAAGAATGGAAGGCAAGGGAGGAGAACTCCGAGCTTTGGACCGCAGCCTTGGGGAAGCTGCTGCGCGTGGATTTGCTGCTGCTGGGATGATGCCAGGGCCGCCGCAATCGCGAGAAGAATCAGGATCGCCATCGTAGTGCGTCCGCGAAAGAAGATAATCGAGGCAATTGAAGTCGCGGGAAGAAAAGAACTACCAAGAACTGAAAGAAAAACTGGAATTTGGTGAGCCATAGATCAAAATTCCAGACGGGAATCACGGGCCAACTCATGCCAAACCTCCAGCGTTGACCAGGGCTGAAACTGTGTTATTCGTTTTTCAAATATAAGAATGAAGGCTGCTTTGGTTTTGTCTCTGATGTTTGCTCTTGCCACTCTCTTTGGGTAGAAGGGAGCTTTTGGATAATGGTGCTGGTGTTTATGACTCATCAGCGGTAGAATCAGCACAAGGAAGAGGAGAAAAAGTTCAATCCTTCTATGTTCTCAAGAAATTTTTTGTCTCTAACCAACATCCATTTTTTCCTTTAATGTCAGGAGTGGGATTTGAACCCACGCCCTCGCATGAGGAGCAGAACTTGAGTCTGCCGCCTTAGACCGCTCGGCCATCCTGACAATCTATCCTGTAATCTTGGATTTGGACTAATGGTGCATTGTGATTGCATGGACAAGGCATGCTGGACCTTGTAACATAATACATAAGCCCTCCAAGCTCCAACCATTGAGAATCAGCTCTCCATCCATCACTATTACTACAACAATGAAGGCTGCTTTGTTGTTCTTTCTATTGTTTGCCACATTATTTTCTTCTTCTTCTTCTTCTTTAAGTAAAAGAGAGCTTCTGTCTCTGGAGGATAATGGTGTTGCTGCTCAGGATTTACCAGCAGTAGCACCAGCCTCCAATTCTGATCAAATATATCCTCCAGAGATGGATGATCATGATCATCAACGTCCTAAGCACACGAAACTGAGGAAGAACAAGAAAAACAACAATAACATCAACATCAATATCAACATTTGCAATATGGATCAGGAAGATTCAAAGCAAAAGGAGGAGAAGAAAAAGTTTTAGAGTAGAATTTACAAATGGTAAATCTCATTTTGTAGATCAATAAAATCAATAAGAAATTCTTGCCTTCTTTGACTGGGGCTGATTGTTTTTGACTGGGCTTCTTTGAGAGTTTTCATCCTTCCCGCCCAGGCGGCGCGTCGCGATTTTAAAAACTATTCCCGGATCGACGGCTGGGATTGGCCTGCACGGGCCACAGTGGCCACCGCCCTAATGTTTCAAGCTTTTTGTGTGGGCGACTGCGACAGCGTCTGGATTATTGGAGGAGGCGATCCATCGATCGATCCATCCCCGAGCTCGCCACAGGTCTGATCGATCGAGCTCTGTGGCTCACATCGCCGCTCTCGCTTAGCGCCCTGTTTCTAGCGAGTTTCTCCATGGCGGAGGAAGAAATCCAGCCCCTGGTGTGCGACAATGGATCCGGGATGGTCAAGGTGCGCTCCTGGCGCGATTTCTTGTGGATTTTGATCCGGGGGGTGTGTTTTTGCAGGCTGGATTTGCCGGAGACGATGCTCCCAGGGCCGTGTTTCCCAGCATTGTGGGCCGGCCCAAGCACACGGGCGTCATGGTTGGAATGGGGCAGAAGGATGCGTATGTCGGCGACGAGGCGCAATCCAAGCGAGGTATCCTGGCATTGAAGTACCCGATCGAGCACGGGATCGTCACAAACTGGGACGACATGGAGAAGATCTGGCACCACACTTTCTACAACGAGCTCCGTGTGGCTCCGGAAGAACACCCGGTTCTTCTCACCGAGGCGCCGCTCAACCCAAAGGCGAATCGCGAGAAGATGACCCAGATCATGTTCGAGACCTTCAATGTCCCGGCCATGTACGTGGCAATCCAAGCAGTCCTTTCACTCTACGCGAGTGGACGCACTACCGGTATGGAGTTTTTTTTTTCCTTTGCTTGTTCTAGACAAGATGGTTGATGCGTGTTTCTTTTCTTCGTTGCTTGCGATAGACATGATGCTTCAAGTTGGTTCTACTTTTTTTTCTTCTCTCTAACACGTTGTATGATCGTGGTTTGTGATCAGGTATTGTTCTCGACTCGGGTGACGGTGTCACGCACACTGTTCCAATCTACGAAGGCTACTCACTGCCCCATGCAATCCTCAGGCTGGACCTTGCCGGTCGCGACTTGACTGACTCGCTCATGAAGATCCTGACGGAGAGAGGCTACACGTTCACCACCACGGCGGAGCGTGAGATCGTGAGAGACATGAAAGAGAAGCTGGCGTACGTCGCCCTGGACTACGAGCAGGAGATGGAGAGCTCCACGCACAGCTCCTCGATGGAGAAGACGTACGAGCTTCCGGATGGGCAGGTGATCACCATCGGCTCCGAGAGGTTCCGGTGCCCCGAGGTGCTGTTCCAGCCGTCTCTGATTGGAATGGAAGCCGCTGGTATCCACGAGACGACGTACAACTCGATCATGAAGTGCGACGTCGATATCCGAAAGGACCTCTACGGCAACATCGTCCTCAGCGGAGGCAGCACAATGTTCCCTGGCATCGCGGACCGCATGAGCAAGGAAATCACGGCACTGGCTCCCAGCAGCATGAAGATCAAGGTGGTTGCTCCTCCGGAGAGGAAGTACAGCGTCTGGATCGGAGGTTCTATCCTGGCTTCGCTCAGCACCTTCCAACAGGTACCACAACATTCTTTTGCTCGTTTTTCTTATCAGCCTTGTTTTTCTTTTTCTTTTTTCGCAGATGTGGATTGCAAAGTCCGAGTACGATGAGTCGGGTCCATCGATTGTGCACAGAAAGTGCTTCTAGCTTGAGGTTGGTCTCCAGGTTGCTATTTTTCCTTCCTTTTCGGTTCTCGGGTTATCTAGGCGCTCTAGATTTTGAAGTCTTGGCTCTTGAGGATCACGTGTCAAGTGTGCTTCATTGTTTGCCTTTGATTGACTATAAATATTTAGCTCTCTAGTCTTTAGTGTCCTCTATGGCGTTCCGTCGCTTTGCCAGTCGTGTGCTCGCGTCTAGGGTTTGTGGTGTCCGAGGGGCTAGTCTTCTTTCCAGGAGGTGCTTGGAGACACCAATTTTCTCCAGTGGGTCGTCGTCATGGAATGGGAAGAGTCAGAGGTTGGCAGCTCTGGGAGCTGCTGGAGTGTTCACATTTGCTTTGGTGGAGCTCGGATTCAATCAGGCTGCCCTTCTGGAGCAGGATGAACAGAAAAGGTACCTCAGTTGCTGGCATTATGGAGCTTTCACTGTATTCTCTGGATCGTGCAGTGTAGAAGCTTTAGTGACAACGAAGGAGGCTCGCAAGCTCGATGAATCTTTCATTTCGGAGCTGCAAGCCATCTTCGAGGTAAATAAAAATTTGTATGGCCAGTTTCTTATAGTTCTATCCAGGCCGAGAGAATTGCTTTTGATCCAGATGAAAGGTTCAACCATGGAAAGCCATGGAATACTTATCATCCCGTTGAACACATTCCCGACGTTGTGGTCTATCCAAGGTACAAATTAGTACGTTTTGCGAAAGAGTAAAAAGGCAAATTTCATTTTTGAAAGGTCGGCCGATGAAGTTCAGGCAGCTGTAAAGCTTTGCGCAAAATACAAGGTCCGCTTTCTTGTCAATGAATGTGTTTCGATATTTGGTGGATAGGTTCCAGTTGTTCCTTTTGGAGGGGCTACTTCTCTAGAGGGACAAACACTGACTCCCTCTGGCGGTGTTAGCATTGATATGCAGTTGATGAAGGTTTGGCTTCAATTGTTTCTGTCTTCTCCTAAGTTTTTCTTTGAACAGAAAGTAAAAGCTTTGCATATTGAAGATATGGATGTGGTTGTAGAGCCAGGACTCGGATGGATTGAACTGAACGAGTTTCTAAAACCTTACGGTTTATTTTTCCCACTAGATCCAGGTAAGTTTACGTTTCACTTGTATCCGAAATCCATTAGTTTATGTCAGGTCCGGGAGCTACAATTGGAGGAATGTGCGCAACCAGATGCTCGGGCTCGTTGGCAGTTCGGTAATAGTTTTGACAGTCCAGTTAGTGCTCATTTCCTGAATCACGTGATTATTAGTTATGGCACAATGCGGGACAACGTGATATCGTTGAAAGTATGCTTGGTTGGGCATTTAGTTTTCTTGTATTGATGGTTTTCTGTACTGTAGGCAGTGGTGGCAAATGGAGACCAAGTTAAATCGGGTTCTCGTGCGCGCAAAAGTGCCGCCGGGTAGTTTCTTAGATGTACTTCGACTGTTGATGGGCTAAGCTTGATCTCCCAGGTATGATTTAACGAGACTTATGATTGGAAGTGAAGGAACGCTGGGTGTCATTACGGAGGTTACGCTGCGTCTTCAAAAAATTCCCGAAGCCTCAATTGTAAGCTTCAGAGCCTGTTTGAATTATTCACAGTGTTTGCTGCAGGTGGCCATGTGCAACTTTCCTTCCGTAAAAGATGCAGCTGATGTTGCGATAGCTACGATGCATTTGGGAATCCAGGTATTCATGCATTCTCCAACTTAAGCGAAGTGGCCTTCCAATCTCTGCAGGTGTCACGGGTTGAGCTCTTAGATGAGATGCAAGTAAAAGCAATTAATCTTGCGAATGGAAGGAATTATCCTGAACAACCAACGCTTATGTTCGAGTTTATAGGAACAGGTATTCTTCTACTTAATGTTTAGTTATGAATCCTAAGAATTTCTCATTGCAGAAAACTATGCTCTCGAACAGGCAAAGCTTGTCCACAAAATTGTTGTGGAACATAGTGGTTCTGATTTTGTCTATTCAAACACGCCGGAAGAAAAGGAGGATTTGTGGAAAGTAAGCAAGAACTTTGTTCAGCCGCGTTTATTCCGACTCGTTTGAAATTTCAGGTTCGGAAAGAGGCTTTCTGGGCTTGTTCGACGTTGAGACCTGGAGCAGAGGCCATGGTCACTGTATGTGGAGCTTTCTTTTCTACTTTGTATTGAATTGTCAATTGCCACAGGACGTCTGTGTTCCTTTGTCGAGGCTAGCGGAGTGCATCTCCACGTCAAAAGCAATACTTGACGCGTCCTCACTTCCAAGGTAAGGAAATTCCCGGATATATTTGGTTCAAAGGTTTGCTTTTGCAGTGCTATAATTTCACATGCTGGCGATGGGAACTTCCACACAGTGATCCTGTTTGATCCGGCCAACAAAGACGAGGCCGAAGAAGCTCAGCACTTATGTCATAAGATGGTGCACATAGCTTTAGCGATGGAAGGTTGAGAGCTCAGGAAATTGTATTTGTTTTTTATCATATTTGTTTATCTTTCAGGAACTTGCACTGGGGAACACGGAGTAGGCGTCGGCAAGATGAAGGTATGTATACCTTCCTTCTTAGCACGAGTGGCTGAAGTTCGTGTGCAGTACTTAGAGGCCGAGTTTGGAAGCGAAGCGCTGTCTGCCATGGGAAAGATTAAAAAGTGCCTCGATCCTGATAACATTATGAATCCTGGGAAAATTATTCCGCGACAATTCTGCTGCTAAGGCGTCTGTGGTACAAGGAAGTTTTATTATAATGTCAATAACTTCGTTTCTTTTCTGAGTGCTCGCCCTAGGTTATAGAATGCAAGAAGGCGCACCTTCGAGAGCGTAAGTCCAACAATGCATTTTCATGGTCGCTACGCCTCTGCGGTGCTTCACTCTAGGACAAGCTGTAAGTGTGCTGCTGCTTTTCCTTTGCGTTTAAACAGTGCGCTTGTTAAAGCAGTGGAAGATCTGGAGATGGAGTTACTTCACTCCCGAGCTCGCATCAACCACCAGAAGAAGAGACTGCGGCATTGCCATCGCTGCTCTAAAGGCATGCGGCAGCTCCATGGATCTCACACTTGGGCAGTTCGTCCACGCAGATACCGTCCAGTTTGGTTTGAGCTGCGACATTTACGTGGCCACAACTCTCGTCGACATGTACGCGAAGTGTGGAAGTATGATCCAGGCACAGCGAGTTTTTGACGCAATGCAGTCACGTAACGCAGTCGCTTGGACAGCTTTGATCCTCGGGTATGCCGAAAATGGCCAGGGAGAAGTTGGCTTGGAGATCTTGTCGAAGATGAGAGACTGCCGCTGCCAGGCCGACTCAACGACGTTTCTCGCGGCTCTCAAGGCATGCGGCGACATAGCTGCCAGGGAACAGGGCCGGAAGATCAATGGCAGGCTTGTGCGAGAGGAAAGCTTGACGAAAGCTTGCGAAATCCACGCGCGAGCTGCCGAGGCTGGCTGTGACTCCCACCCCTTCGTTGCCAATAGCTTGATAAGTTTATACTCGAGGTGCGGAGGAGTGGAGCAAGCTCTCTCGGTTTTTGAGAAGCTCGAGAAGAAGACGGTGGTCTCGTGGACTGCTCTCATGCTGGGTTGCGTCGAGAACGGCGAAGCCGAGCTCGCGCTGGATCTCTTCTCGAGGATGGACTCGGTCTCGGATGCTCAGGCCTACGTCGCGGCTCTCACAGCCTGCGCGAGCGTGTGCGAGAAGTCGAGGCTGGATGGAAGCTCTAAACTCCAGGCACTGGAACGAGGCATGGCGATACATTCCTCTGCCGCTCGCAGTGGCCTCGACTCCACCACCAACGTCTTCGTCTCCAACACTCTGGTGGACATGTACTCCAAGTGTGGAAGCTTGCTGGACGGCCGCGCGGTGTTCGACCGCATGAGCTCCCGGGACGTGGTGTCGTGGAACGCGCTGCTGCTGGGATACGCCGAGAACGGCGAGCCGGGCTTGGCTCTGGAGCTCTTCGAGGCCATGAAGCAGCATCACCATCCTACTGCTCGGACGTTCCTCGCGGCTTTCATCGCCTGTGGCAACTTAGCGGCACTGCAACTCGGGAGGAGCATCCACAACGAGCTACGCAGGAACCATCGCCAGCTCCTCGACAGCGATCCTTTCCTGGGGAACTGCATCATCGACTTCTACGGGAAGTGCGGCAGCATGGCCGAGGCCAGGGAGGTGTTCGAGGCGATGGTGAAGAACAGACGCTGGAGGAAGGACGTGGTGACTTGGGGGGCTCTCATGGCCGGTTACAGCCACCAGGGGGACACTTCCAGCGTGCTCGAGCTTTTCGAGAAGATGGTGGCGGAGGAGAGGATCCAGCCGGACGCCGTGACGTTCCTCTCGATCCTCACGGCTTGCAGCCATGCCGGGCTGGTCGACCAAGGCAGGCACTACTTTGCGGAGATGAGCTCGCGGTATGGAGTGACGCCCGTCCAGGAGCACTACCACTGCCTGGTGGATCTTCTCGGGCGATCAAACCGGCTGGACGAAGCGCTGGCGGTGGTGAGAGCTATGCCGTTTCCAGCCAGCGCCATCACCTGGAGCACGCTGCTGGGAGCTTGCAAGAAGTGGAAGAACGCCGAGGTGGGAAAGTTTGCGTTTGATTCGTGGCAAAGGCTGGACGAGAAGAACGCCACTGCGTATTTGCTCATGGCAAGCACCACCTCTTAGAACAATTGTTTGCTAATTAATTCTCGACCGTCAGATCTCCCACGACTCAATCAACACCGTTCTCCACCGTGATTAAAATTCTGGTACGTTTGCAAATTCTCGACCGTTAGATCTCGCGCTCTTCAGTTGCAAAGGATATTCTTTCTCGTGGCAAAGAATATTCTGTTTAGACACGTGACAAGAAAGGTCGGTGTGCCGTTAGTATATAAATCGTGGCTATGGCGCCACAGCTATGGCGCGCGCGCGAGGTAATGTGGAGGATATTGATGTGGAATTGACTTGGCATAGCTAAGGTATGTCGGGATCTCGCCTGGTTCCCTTGGAATCTGCCACATCTCATCGCAATTGCTTCTCAAATTCCCCCTTCTCGCTTCTTCTTCCTTGAATTTCCTTTCTCGCGGTGGAAATTTTCTTCCCCGCTTTTGATCTGAGAAAGGATGTATGGCTATGGCTGTACGAGGATAGGGGAGGCCCTGCCCTTACGGGTGCGCTCACGGGGCGGGCCTCCAAATCGAGTGGAATAAAATCGGCTCTTTGTGTCGTGGGAGGGCCGCCAGAGTGAGAATTGGTGCTTGGCGGCCCTCCCCCTTGGTGTCGTGTGTCGCCCACTCTCTCTTTTCCCCAGTGGTTCCATGGCTCTGGCCGGATCAAGCAAGGAGTTGGGCGATCTGGAACTTGGGCGAGTTCTAGAATTGATCTAACGAACTTGGGCGAGTTCTAGAGTGGATCTAGAATCGTTTTGAAGCAGCGAGGACATCTTTCGCGTGGAATGGAGAAGGGGAGCGTTAGATCCACTGGTAAAAACTATTTCTTTGGAATTGTTTTCTCAAGAGCAAAAGAAATTGGAGCTTTCTTTGAATGAGTTTCTCAAATGCGTTTGATGTTACCGCAGGCCTCTTCGATCGATCGGTGGGGATTGCGAAAGCAAAGACTTTGACCAAAATCTCGGCCAGAGAACCAAAGTTTGACCTTTCAACCATTAGAAAATAAAAATCTGAGATGCTTTCAATCTTGGCCGTCGGCGCCCGTGAACCGCGGATAGTGACAGTTGGTATCAGACGGTTGCGATTTCGCGCCGGGAAGAGACGCGCAAACAAAATGGAAGAGAAAAGAAAGAGAAGAGCGATGCGATGAAGATGATAGCATTGGCATGCCACGAGAAGAATGCCAATCACAGCAGCAGCATGGTGGATCGTTACTGGACATCGTCGCTCGTGATCTGCCCCTTCGTCGACTTCGCATTGGCCTGCCTCGTCCTGGCGATGGCGACGCTGTTCCTCGTCTCGAGAATGACGCAGCTTTGCAGCAGCCTGGCCTCGTGCTGGTCGGGAACAACAGCCGCGGAAGAACACGATCGCTGCCAAGAGCACCACTCGTTGTCCCAGGACAATGATCACCTGCAGCAACAAGTTACTCGCTACGAATCGCAGGAGAGCACGCGAAGTTGTCTCACCTGTGATCGAAGCGGAAGGCTGGAGGGGATTTGTATCAGCTGCATCATGCGGGTGCTGGGACCTCGAGCGCAGGAATCCAGCGGCGGGAGTGGTGGGTTGTTCTTGCAGGAGATCATGATGGACGCGGCGGCAGCGGCAGATGGTAGGAACCTGGTCACTGTTTCATCTGCTCCGGTTTGTTCGTCGAGCGATGGCTTAAGGCGGCACGTAGAACTGCTGGTGGACAAGCTCCAGCTGAGGATCACGTCGTGTCCGCCGGATCGAGAGCAGCAGAAAGAGGCTCCTTCTCGGACTTCTTCTCGAGCTTCTCCTTCTCGGTCTTCTCCTTCTCGTTGCGAGTGCTTGAGGCGGGAGGGAGATGGCAAGGAGAGGTGTGACTGCTCAAAAGGCCCTGTTTGCAAGGGAGCTTGCGAGTGCTGGAGGACGCGGGAGCGGGAAGACCATGGCGAGAGCTTGGATCCACACCAAGACGAGAGCTTTTCATCGACTGGTGATCGTCCCGCCAATGCGGAAATCCACCAGGAACAGGAAGTTGACGGAAAGGAGGCATTGAAAGGTGAGAGGGAGGAGATCGAGAGCCTCTACTACGAGCTGGAGCAAGAGAGGAACGCGGCGGCGGTGGCTGCCAATGAGAGCATGGCCATGATCACGAGACTCCAGGAAGAAAAGGCGTGCTTGCTCATGGAGGCGCGGCAGTACCAAAGGATGGTGGAGGAGAAGGCTTTCCACGACCACAAGGCGATCACTATACTCAAGGAGATGCTGCTCAAGAGGGAGGCCGAGAAGACGGTGCTGGAGGAGGAGATTGAGATCTACAGGCGATCGAGCAGGAGTGGCAATGGGCAAGAGCACAGGGAGGAGGAGGCCCCGGGTGGTGGTGGAAGTGGCGGCGAGAAGAGGAAGAGCTCGAGCGAGGAGGAGACGTCTGCCACCATCAAGGCCGTGGAGGAAGAGCGTCTCTCGGTGCTGGAGCGAGTAAAGAGGCTGGAGCAGCAGCTCCAGCTCTTGCGAGGGAACGAGAGCACTCACCCGGGCCACCGAAGATCATCCAGGGCCGGATAGCATCGATCGAAAGTCCTGGAGAGAAAATTTTCCTCGTCAGGAAGGAATGCTATGGAATTTCTTGCTTACCCGGAAAGAAGGCTCTCGGTAGAGATCGTCCGGAAGGAATGCTATGGAATTTCTTGCTTGCCTGGAAAGAAGGCTCTCGATCGAAGGTCCTGGAGAGAAATTTAACCTCGCAAGGAAGGACTGCTATGGAATTTCTTGCTAGAAGGCTCCCGATCGAAGGTCCTGGAGATCGTCAGAAAGGAATTTCTTGCTTGTTCGGTCCTGGAGAGATTGTCAGGAAGGAATGCCATAGAATTTCTTGTTTAATGCTATGGAATTTCTTGCTTACCCGGAAAGAAGGTGAGATCTTTGTACCGGAGCCACAAATTTCTTGATCGATCCCAAACCAGGAGCGCAAGAAATCCTGGAATCGAGAAATGCGAGTCTGCCATAGGTTTGCCATGGAAAATGAGAGATCTACCTCACGGGAAATCGAGGAGTCGCTCGCGCCATAGCCACTCCACCTGGACAAAAACCCTAAAACCCTAATATTTTGCTCACACCATTTGGCTGTTCGTGTTCTTTCTAGCCGGCAATGGCGTTGGCACTGGCCAAGGCCTCGCGCCACAGATTCCTCCTAGCAGCGGGCTTGCGATTCTCCACTAGCGCGCCAGCTCCACCCTCCCCTGTGCCTCCGCCTCCATCGCCCGCGCAATCCAGCGCCGAGCAGCTCAGATCGGGGACTGTGGCCGCGTCCCTGGCCGCGGAGAGAGCGATCCGGGAGGGCTCGCGGACGGATTGGAGCCGGCAGGAGATCCAGGAGATTTACGACTCGCCGCTGCTCGATCTTCTCTTCCATGGGGTAAAAGCTTTCTAGACATGCATGGCAAAAGGTTCTCATCGCTAGTTTTCTTCTTTGTTTCTTCTTCTTCGCGACAATGTAGGCTCAAGTCCATCGCCATGCTCACAATTTTCGCGAAGTTCAGCAGTGTACGCTGTTATCGATCAAGACTGGTGGATGCTCTGAGGATTGCGCCTATTGTCCACAGTCTTCCAGGTACAACACTGGCGTGAAGGGACAAAAGCTCCTCAGTGAAGACGTTGTTCTTGACGCTGCTAGAAAGGTGAAAGAATTTCTTTTTTCTTTGTGGCTGGATCGTTTCATACTTTTTTTTTCTACGCAGGCTAAAGATGCTGGTAGTACCAGATTTTGCATGGGCGCGGCTTGGAGAGACACAGTGGGAAGAAACTCGAACTTCAATCAAATACTCGACTACGTGAAACAGATCAGGTGTGGATCATTCACTCTTTCAAGAATTCACTTTCGATTCTTTTTGGCTATGCGAGCAGAGGTATGGGAATGGAAGTTTGCTGCACGCTTGGAATGCTCGAAGAAAAGCACGCCCAAGCTCTCAAGGAGGCCGGCTTAACAGCCTATAATCACAACTTGGACACGTCAAGGGAGTATTATCCAAACGTTATAACCACGAGGAGCTACGACGAGCGCTTGAAAACTTTGGAAATCGTCCGAGACGCGGGCATAAGCGTGTGCTCAGGCAAGCTTTCTCTTTTCCTTCCGCTTTTTTTTCTCCATGAAACTAGCTAAAACTATGGCTGAAACATCAGGTGGCATCATCGGTTTAGGAGAGCAAGTAGAGGATAGAATAGGCTTGCTACACACTCTTTCGACGCTCCCTCAGCATCCAGAGAGTGTCCCAATCAACGCTCTAGTTGCTGTCAAAGGCACTCCTTTGGAAAATCAAAAGGTAACTCTTCTCGTTCCATCAAAGCTTTAAACTCGAGAGTTTCTCTCCTTGTGTTTCTACAGCCGGTTGAGATATGGGAGATGGTCAGAATGATCGCCACAGCTCGGATTTGCATGCCCAAGGCGATGGTGAGGCTCTCGGCGGGGCGAGTAAAGTTCTCTCAGCCGGAGCAGGCACTGTGCTTCATGGCTGGCGCAAACTCCATCTTCACAGGCGAGAAACTTCTGACCACTCCAAACAACAGCTTTAGCGAAGACCAGCAGATGTTCCAGCTCCTGGGACTCATTCCAAAGCCGCCAAGCTTTGGAATTGAGATCCAGCGAGATCAAAAGTGTGGATGTGCTCAACAAAACTCTGGAGACCTTCTCCAGCAGGCGGTATAACATTGTGATGAGGAAGAAGATATAGTTCCATGATAAGCAATTGAAACAAAAGAGCCTTGTCTCGATCGAGGAAGAACTATCCATTATTTTCTTTGCTCTTTATGTACACTGCTAATCACTGGCAAAAAAACTATAGCTACGTATATACTTTCTTACTTGGACGAGACCCAACCTCGAAAAACTTGTGTTCTCACGGAGCCATGATCGAGTCTATCGTATACGAGAGCGAGCTCGCCATATTACTCTGCAAAACCAGGCTTTGAAGAGTTTCCATGATGTTATACTCGGGGTCTAGCTTTCGCTGCCATCCCTGCGCAAAGTGGTCCACGAATTTGCATCCCTTGAAGCTAACTCTTTAAAGAACGCCTACCTCTAGAACGAGTGTCGTCACTATCACAGTGCAAACATCGCCATCGATGTTTACTTTGTGCCTGCGTACGCGCTCCAAGAGCTCTTGTATGCAGTCGCCCGTGTGCAGTACAGCGGAATCCATCGCATTCCAGTCTTTGAAACAGTCCTCGACTTCCTGTTGCAAATGAGGAAACGATGAGGATACAAAACGATCAAACCAACGAGCTAGAACTTACTCTGACAAAACCTTTTGGATCGGGGCAAGTTTGCAGTTCCGAGAACTGGAGAGCGCACTCAGCAGTCTTGCGGCCGTCTCGCATTGCGATCCCCTTGAAAAACTCGAGGAGCGTGCGCCGGTCCTTATTCGAGAGCTCTGCTGTCATGCCGACGTCCAGAAAAACTAGATGCGGATGCGATCGAAACAGTCCCTTGCCAGGCACGGGATTAAATCGCTCCATTCGCACCAGGATGTTGCCAGGATGCAAGTCTGCATGGATGAAGTTGTCCACCTGTGAAATGCCAAAACAGTGAGAAAAGAAAAGAAAAGAAAAGAAAAGATAACCAGAGAAGACGTACCAGCAGCATCTTGAGCAGCGTATGCGTGCCAATGTGTGCCAACGCGCTGTTGATGTGGGATCTCTTGGGAGAATCCACAAAGCGCGATACGCTCTCCCCGCGCTCATACGTCTCCACGAGCACGGCCGGGTGGACGAGGGGATACAGCGGCTTGGGAAAAGATACGTCCTTCCAGCTCCGAAAGTTGTAGAGAAAGCGGCTCAAGTGCGCAGCTTCTCTCGCGAGATCGACCTGCGTCAGCATGAACACTGCGAACTGCTGCACGCTGTCCTCCAGCCTCAGATACCGCAAGCCGGAGAAGTGACTGCACGCTTTCACCACCCAGTTGATGAGAATGAAATCACGCCTTATCACTTCTGTGACTCCCGGATGCCGGACTTTGACAGCCACCGTCACCGGCTTCTTCCCCTGGCCCCTCAAAACCGCGCGGTGGACCTGAGCAACACTCCCGGACGCCAGCGGCTCCTCCTCAAAGTCCTCAAACAGCTCCTCGATCCTCTTCCCGAAAGCGCCCTCCACAGTTTTCCGGGTCTGCGAGAAGCTGTGCGCCGGAGCTTTCGAGTGGAGCTTGGACATCGTCTCGCACACGTCCTTTGGAAAAAGGTCCGGCCTTGTGGCTGCCCACTGCCCCCACTTGATAAAAGCGGCCCCTGCTCGCTCCAGACTGCTGTGAAAAAGCTCCAGCCAGAAAAGCCGCAGCTTGGCGTCTGACGGGTCGGCAAATGGAGCTACAGCGAGCGCTGGAGCGAAAACCACCACCAAGTAGAGCGCTCGAAGCAGCAGCATCATTCCTTCCACCAGCGACGAAAAGATCCACAGCACGTAACTAGGCTGGATATCGGAGTGGTACGAGAGAGGAACACACGTCGGAGCCTCGGACTCGGCCACCAGCCTGCGCATGAGCGTAGCTTCGCCGACCAGAAAAGCTGCGATCCTGGGACTAAACTGCGAGCGAACGACTGCCAAGCTCATCGTCCCCACGACTTTCCATAGTGGATGATGGTAGTAGCATCTTCCCAGCCAAGAATTCTTCCATGCTCTCCCTGTGCTACTCCCGAGCTTCCACCCGGCAAAGCCAGTCCCTTTCTTCTTCCAGCCATCCTTGAATTCTACTCCTGTTCTAGAGAAACCAAAGACTATCCTATTCCCGCCGTGTCTAGCCAGATTCCTCGAGAGTACCTGGAGAGGACTGGCAGCTGCTTCTTGCGAAAGAGTTCCATAGTGATGGTGTCCATATCCAATCCGAGAAAAACTGGAATTGGACAGAGTTCTACCAAAAAAAAGCATCAAAATCGAGTCTTTAGGTGAAAATGCGGCAAGAATCCATACCTGTGGCAAGCTCTTCTCTCACAGGCAGCTCGGGCAGCCCCGGAGAATAGCCTGTTCATCCTCTGCGCGAGGCCGATGGATCATACTCTATCCAAAATACCGCTGCTCGCGATCAGAATCCGGGAAATGTAGCGCCAAATCAATCCACCGGGCGATCGATTCCACGAGCCACGCGCCACACGCTCAAACCCTAGAATGCCCCGGGTTTAGGTTTGCTTGGCACGTGGAAGGTTCGAATCCCGCGAGTTTTGCACACTGCTAAAGGGATTCGATCTCTGGATCGGGCAAGAACCAAAGAAACCCTAAAAAGTTCGTTGTTTGATAGGAGATGATGAAGTGAAGGCCATGCTTGGTGAGTACCAGACAAGAACACACAGCAACAGTGATAATTGAGCCTCTTTTTACTTCACGCAACGATATCTCTCTCGATTCCATCATCGATCGAATTGCAAGCCATTTCTTTTCCGAAATAAAATATTCGTCATTTTTCTTGTTACAAAAATACTTCGGGAAAATACAAAGCCAACGAACGCTTGCATCAATCGATGAAATTTTTGGTGAAACGTTTGCATTGCACGCACAGCGTAGGACTGTCCTTGTCAACGAAGGGGGAATTGACCAACTTGGGTGATCCTGGGTTCGAATCCTCTTTGCGCAAAGGTGAAAAAAATGTCACGTTTTTAAAGCTTTTTCTTACTGTCATAACATTTAACTTTGACTCAGAAATCCTGTGGACAAGGCATGTGCAAGAGCATGTAAAAATTTGGCTAGAGAAATGCAAGCCCAAGTTCCTGGGAGTGTGACATGACCAATGTTGACAAGATTGGGATTTTACTGGCCTTGTATGACATGGGGCAAGGGGAATTTTGAGGGAAGAACATAAAAATTGGAGGGGAAAAGAGTGGGAAATGTGGAGATAGGGCTTTGGATTCTATAGCCCAAGATTTAGATATGCAATGGTGGCTTTCTTTTGTTGTTTTGTGTTGGTAGGCTTTCAGTGTCAGGGGTGCTGGTACTGCCTTATGACATAGGCATGCTAAATCCGGAAGGGTCCGGCTTATGACATGCGGCGCTGACTAAATCCCCTGATTTTCCCCTGGTGTTCAAGGTAAAAACGCACAAAGTTACTCCATTTCTATCTCCATTCATTCACGGCTGCTACTTTGCTGCATCAAATGCTGTAAAACCCACGCCTTGGGCAAGAACGAGCAACGCTCGGTAAGAAAAAATGGAAAATTTCAAGTTTTTCTGCTTAAAAATCGTTTTTTCCTGCTTTTCTTTTTGGAGGTGGAGGGTTTTAAGCTGGGTTCATGTTTGTTTAAGCTTTGATAGAGGCGAGAGACAGTGATCGACAACAAAGGGGGCTTTCAGAAGCTGGGCAGCAGCGCGCAGTGCAGTGGCAGTGGCCAGTGTGTGGCGATCAAATCAAACGCAGCGAAAAGAATCGAGCTAAACAGCCCATGAAGAAAACAAAGGAAGGAGGAGGAAGAAGATATCGTATGCTCTAAAACTCCAATGCGTGCCTTGTGTGTGTTGTGATAGTTTTCCTTTGTTTCTAGCTAGCGAGCTTCTTCTAGTTACATAGTCTTCTTCATAGATCTTATTTTCTCTCTTATCTTTTGTTCCTTTTTTTCTTTTTTTCTGCCTGTGGGTTTTGTCTATTCTTCCTTTCTCCGCAGTGTTCCAAAATCAGTGCAATGCGTTTCTGGCAATAGCAGCGTTCGTGAATGCCAAAGATCTGTCCCAAAGGCAGAGTTTTTTCTCCTTTTTTTCTTATCTCCCTGGTCGATGGTGTCACCACCACTTGCGAAAAGAAGGGTCTAGCAGACCACCCAGTGCTACATTCTCAAATCTAAGCTTCTATTCCAAAGTGGAGATTATTTTTCCCTCTAGCTTTGCAAGCTTGCTAGCTATGGTGGTCGGTTAAGCTCTCCGTGTTGGTATTAACTTGTGTGTGTTTTTCTTGCCTTCCTCTTTCCGCCCTTTGCTTTGCAGTGGACAGAATTTTTTTTTCCCCTCTCTCCCTCTTTTTTTTGCTCCTTTTTCTCTTCCACTTTATCTTTGAGACTCCGCTGCTGGGCTTTATTACTCTCCTCTCCTTCCTGGTTTGAATGCGCGAGAAGGAAATGAGAGTGAATGTGAATGGGCTGCTAGAAGAATGAGAGACCCATAGATTCAAAGGGGCTTCTTTGGTTGCGAGAGATCTGCGAGAGACGAGGAAGAACACTCACTCAAATCTCCATTTTTTGTGCGCTATCGCAGGTCGCTGTTTGAGGTACCACTGGAAGAAACAAGAAAAAATGGAGCCTTTGTGAGCGCGCGAGTGTGACAATCGTGGTGGTGTGGGTGCCAAGGTAAGCATCAATCCCACTGTACGTGGGTGGTTCTCTCATTCATTGTCACAATGCGTTAGAAGGAAGAACTAAGAACTGAGAGCTACAAAGACCCACCATAGCCGCCCATGCCTTCGATCACACAGGCCCAGATGGTGGAATCTACGTGTGGATCTTTGCTGCGGGAGCTCCAGGTACGAGAGGGCTGTAGCGATGGATTCGTGATGGGTTTGTTCTTCTTGCAGCACATATGGGATGAGATTGGAGAGGATGACACAGAGCGGGATAGAATGCTAATGCAGCTGGAGCAAGAGTGTCTCGAGGTGTATAGGAGGAAAGTAGATCAAGCCAGCCATGTCCGGGCAAAGCTCCGCCAAGCTCTAGCCGACTCCGAGGCCGAGCTCCAGACTCTTCACTCGGCTCTCGGAGAACATCCAACTTTCACTCGAGTGAGTCCTTCTGTGTTCTTTGGCAAAAGTGTGGTTTTGTTTTTCATTCTTTTGCTTTTTCCGCTGTTTCTTCGTGCTCGTGTGCTTATCTTGGAACTTTGCTCCCAGGGTGAGAAGAAAGCCTCTGGAACTTTGCGGGAGCAGGTTAAAGGAGTGGCTCCTCAGCTGGAGGAGCTGCGAGTGAAGAAGGACGAGCGGCTTAAGCACTTCAACGAAATCTCGTCGCAAATTCAGAAGATATCCGGCGAGATCGTTGGCTCCGCGACTTCCCAGCTCGCAAACGGAGACATTAAAGCGGAGTTTGAGGATTTGTCGCAGCGGAGGCTCGAGGAGTACCAAGCCCAGCTCCATGCACTCCAGAAAGAAAAGGTTGGCTAGCATTGGATTTCCAAAGAGCTTAACGAGAGTTTTTGCCTTTCACCGCAGAGCAACAGGCTTCACAAGGTTCTCGAGTACGTGAACAGCGTGCACGACCTCTGTGCCGAGCTGGGCCTCGAGTTCTTCAAGATCATCACCGAAGTTCACCCGAGTCTGGATGACTCCCACAGCGTGCAGTCGAGGAGCATCACCAACGAGACGCTGGATCGGCTGGCCAACACGATCCAGTCACTCGAGGAAGAAAAAAAGCGCCGGATCAAAAAGGTCTGGATTTCTTTGAAGTTCATGGAAGTGATCGTATGATCATCTTTTCTTTTGCTTCTAGCTGCAAGAACTTGGGACGAAGCTCGTGGATTTGTGGAATCTCATGGAGACACCAAAGGAAGAACAGCAGCTGTTTAGACACCTCACTTGCAACGTCGCGAGCTCCGAGTGTGTTCCTGGATCTCTTGCGTTTGACATAATCGAAGAGGTACTAGCGTAAACAATCTAGACAAGAACTTTCAACTCAAGATCATCGTTTCTTCTCGTTTGTTCTTGTAATGATCTAGGCGGAGGTGGAAGTCGAGAGGCTGGAGCGTCTCAAAGCGAGCAAGATGAAAGAGCTGGTGATGAGAAAGAGGCTGGAGCTCGAGGAGATTTGCCGGCAGACTCATATGGAGCCGGATAACAGCACCTCGCAAGATAAAACCAATGCTCTCATCGATTCTGGTAGAGTATTTGTCTCGTTTTCTCTCTCTCGTTGCTTGATGAAGTTTCACGACAGGTATGGTGGATCCATCGGAGCTCTTGTCAAGGATAGAAGAACAGATTGCTTACGCGAAAGAAGACGCTGTTAGCCGGCGAGACATTCTTGACAAGATCGAGAGATGGATGGGAGCTTGCGAGGAGGAGAGCTGGCTGGATGACTACAACAAGGTGTGTTCTTCTAGTCTCTATACTCCCAAGAGCTTGAAAAAGTTCACAATGTGGTTTTTCTAGGATCAAAATCGGTATGCTGGTGGTAGAGGCGCTCATCTTAATCTCAAGCGTGCCGAGCGAGCTAGAGTCACCGTTACGAAGCTCCCTGGTAGAAAAAAAAACGTTTTTTTTTCGCTTGTTTGTGTTAAGTGCATTGATCGATCTCGCTGCACAGCTCTTGTGGAGTCTTTGATTGCAAGGACGAGGTCTTGGGAGGAAGAAAGAAGCCAACTTTTCATGTACGACGGGGTAAGTTCTTCCAACTTCGAACTTTGTTTCCAAGCTTTCTGGAAATTTTCCATTCCTTCGCAACTCCTTGTTTCAATTTTTGTATAGATGCTTGCTCTAAAAGAATGTTTTTTTTCTCTCTTTTTTGTTCCACAGGTGAGATTACTGGCAATGCTGGAAGAATACAACCTCTTGAGGCACGAAAGGGATGAAGAGAAGCGGCGAATGAGGGTACGCAAAACTTTCTCGTCACCAGTGCTCTCCATTTGATCGCTCCCCATCGGTTCTCTTCCAGGATCAAAAGAAGCTCCAAGACCAACTTCTCACCGAGCAAGAATCCATCTTCGGCTCCAAGCCCAGCAGCACGCCTCGAAGCAGCAGCATCAAAAAGGCCCAGCCCCGGAGCAATGGGATGATGAGTAGAAGGCTCTCCCTGGGCGGAGCTCTCCTCCAGCCCGTGAGCCCCGAGACCCCTCGCACAAATGGGCACCGGCTAAGCACTCCGGGAGGAAACAATCGCAGGGATTCCAGGCCTCTCGCCACTGTCCCTCTAAATTTTGTCGCGGTGAGCAAGGACGACAGCCACAGCTCTCATTCCTTCCCATCGGTTGCGAGCTCGGATCCCAATTCCCCGCAGTCCAAGTAGACCAGTTCCCCTGTTCTTCGTTCTTCTTGGTTTTAGGGTTTATCCTCTTGTCAGTTTTTAACTGCTTTCGGTGAAATCTCCATCTCGCCGGACTCGAGCCTGGGACCAGTGAAACCCCTCCTTAGGGTTTATAAAGTTTTATTCTCTTCCTCGCGGGCGATGGCGATGGCGTCCCCGTCTTGCTCGGTCCGGATTCTCACCGGCGTCTGGCGCGATAGGAGCGGACGATTCTCTCGCAAGGTGCGAAGGATCCCGCATTGCTTCAGCAGCAGCGCCAGCACCGCCAGCAGCACCGAGGTTTCTCGGATTTCCAGGATTTCCAAGAATGCTGGCGATGCAGGCGAGGATTCGGCATTGGCATCGGGCAGGGACGTGCGGGGATTGCGCCTGAAGAAGGTAATACCGGTGTTTGTGCTGGAGGTGAAAATTTTACTCGATCCAGGTGGAGGAAATGCGAGGCCTAGGCATCGAGCCTTATGCGTATTCCTGGAATCGGACACACAAAGCTACGCAGCTCCAGGAGAAATACGCTGACTTACCCGCAGGAGGGGTGGCGGATTCGGACGAGGATCGTGTGTCTGTGGCTGGCCGGATTTTTGCTCGCCGAGCGTTTGGAAAGCTCGCTTTCTTGGGAATCCGAGATGATTCGGCTTCTATCCAGGTACCGATCTTTCATGGTTGCGACTTATTTCTATTGTCTTTCTTCCAGCTCTATTGTGACAAGGCAAAACTTGAGAGTTTCACTCAATTAAAATCCACGGTTGATATTGGTGATATTGTCGGCGCCACAGGAACTTTAAAACGAACTGAAAAAGGTGTGTATACTTTTCTGGCAGTGAAAAGATTGAAGAACTGAGCTGCATTGTTCTTTTTCCTTAGGAGAGCTCTCCGTATATGTGGATAACCTGGTGATTCTTACGAAATCAATCCTTCCATTACCCGAGAAGTGGCACGGCCTAACAGACATTGAAAAGCGATACCGTCAGAGGTTTCTGGGTGGGCTTTCTCCTTTCTGTAAGCTGACTAATCATAGAAATGTCTTCCAGGTATTTGGATATGATAATGAATCCCGAAGTAGCTGGTGTATTCCGAGCCCGTGCAAAAGTGAGTACTTAAACATTGCTCCTTCTTTCATTGTCGCTGCTCCAGGTTGTTTCAGTTATTCGCAGGTTTGTCGAAGATCTTGGATTCCTCGAGATTGAAACTCCGATTTTACAGGTGTGCTCCCAGTTTACCAATGCGGATGATATTTTCTTACTGCATTCTATGCAGGGGGCGGCTGGAGGAGCAGATGCCAGACCATTCATAACTCATCATAATTCATTGGAACGGGATCTTTTCTTGCGCATTGCTACTGAGCTACATTTAAAGCGTATGCTGGTCTGTGCACCATCGCTTACGGGAAAGCCTTCAGCTTACGGATTGCCCTGTAGGTTGGAGGTTTTGAAAGGGTCTACGAGCTTGGCCGCATCTTCAGAAATGAAGGAATCTCTACGCGTCATAATCCTGAGTTTACGTCCATAGAGGTAAGTAATCTTGTTACTCCCTCTCAGTTAAGAATTTACAATTCAGATATATCAAGCATATGCTGACTACAACGATATGATGGCTTTGGCCGAGGAGCTCGTTACAAAATGTGCCGAAGCCATCTTCGGAAACGCAAAGCTACTCTATCAAGTATGTCTACTTTGTGTCGTTCACATACCTTACCTTATTTCCATTTCAATTGCCAGGGAACAGATATATCGCTAGAAAGACCATGGAAGCGGGCTAGCATGCAGTCACTGGTTCAGGAGGCCACTGGAATCGACTTTAGTGCTTTCGGCAGTGATCTTTCGGCAGCAAAATCGGCGGCTTTGTCAGCATTATCACCACGGAAAGACGAATCTCTCCAAACTGTTATTGCAAACTGCGCAACAGTCGGAAACGTTCTAAATGAGGTGCACAGTTACTTTCTTCGTCTCCGTCGGTTTGTAAACGTAATGATGTCGGTGGCTCAGGTGTTCGAAGCAGTCGTGGAGAAAACACTAATACAGCCAACGTTCGTCACTAATCACCCGGTCGAAGTTTCTCCCCTTGCCAAAGCCCATCGGAGGTGACTTTCTTTCAGTAACTTCTTCTATAGTCTATTTCGTCGGTTAAAGGGAATGGTTCTTTGCAGCTTTCCAGGCCTGGTCGAGCGCTTCGAACTTTACATTTGTGGCCGGGAGCTGGCCAATGCATTCTCGGAGCTGACAGATCCGATAGAACAGGTTCGTGCTCTTGTTTCTCCTTGCCATCCCGTGACTCAAGCAGCCTTTTGTCATCAGAGAGCCAGGTTCGAAGCGCAAATCCGAGCTCACAACAAGCAGCTGGAAGAGGCAGCAGCCGCTGCGCGAGACCGCGGAGAATCGGCGGTTAAGCAACACAAGAACGACTCATACGAAGTCACTCTAGACGAAGACTTCCTCACAGCACTGGAGTATGGAATGCCTCCCACCGCCGGAATGGTAAGAGAGTTCTAAAACTTGGAGTGACTGATAGAAATCTCTTCCTTTTATACCTCTCCAGGGAATTGGGATCGACCGCCTCGTCATGCTTCTCACGGACAGTCCAAGCATAAGAGACGTGATTGCTTTCCCGGTGTTAAAATCCCAGCAATAAGCTAAAAGCAAAGCTCTATTGTTTTAGGTGGCTTTCTCCGTGGACGCAGCGACGAGGGTGGTGGCTATCGCGGCTGCCAAGTTCGGTCGCAATCTCCTCAACGAGAATCAAGTCATTGTCATCACGACATGGACACGGAAGCTGTTCGGGAGCACTACTTCAAGTTACGTGACATTCCAGATCACACAGCAAAAGCATGGATGGCTCGTGGCGGTAGTGGTGCGATGGTCACGGCACACAAGGAGCTATACGCCTACGATCTACGTGCCGGTACTACCAGAGTTCTGAGGCCATTCGGTGGGGAGGATCTAGCCCCAGCAACCAGACTGTTGTACACTTTCGGCTTTCGAAGGCAGTGATTGGGAATTGCGGTGTGTGATTGTGATTGTGTGCATGTGTGTGTGTGTGCTTGTGTACCTGTGTTGTGTGATAGAATGAATATGCGGAATTTCGTATGAGTCGTCCTTGTGTTGTTTAACACCCGATTCTCCCCTCAGGCGCAATCCCAATGCCGAATCCTCGCCTCCATCGCCAGCACTCTTGGAAATCCTGGAAGGAACCTCGGTGCTGCTGGCGCTGCTGCTGAGAGAATGCAGGATCCTTGGCACCGCTTCTGAGAATCTGGACGGAGCAGCACACCATCGCGCCCGCAATAAAACTTTATAAACCCTAAGGGAGGGGTTTCCGGGGTCCCAGGCTCGAATCCGGCGAGATGGATATTTCACCCAAAGCAGTTAAAACCGGACAAGAGGATAACGGCCAAGATTGTCACGATAAATGGACATAAGCATAAGAAGCCAACGCTCCCTGCTTTACAAGAACCACCCAACACAATTATTGTATATTGACATAGCACGCCAAAGAAAAGGCTCCCATCTTGGAAATTCAAATCTTCTTAACCCACAAGCCATCATCCTAGTCTGAGTGCTTGTTTTGGGGCTGGAGTAGTGTAGTATCTGGAGGAGTTGTGGTGTCACTTGACCATCTTCACTATGGTATTCTTCTAAGTTTCAAGTGTACCTTGATGAACTTCCTTACCCTTTCAGCCTTTTCATGATTTTAAGGAACATCATCAGACAGCTGATTATATTGCATGGGTAGTGAAGGCTCTCCAGTATCTGAAGCTCAAAAACAAAGACAAGTATCAAAAACATAAACCGAATGCCAACAACACCCAGAGGAGAGCTTCACTCTCTAGTACTCACATGCAGCTTGCTTCGCCATCTGCCTCGAATCTCTTCTCGACTGACTAACCTCTAGGAAGCGCTAGGCCAGGGAGAGAGGAAAGCAAAAGGGCCAAACCTTATTATGTGCAGAGCTTATTCTCGTTCCTTGTTCTCCTTCGCTGGCCTGCCTATATACACATGATGCTTTCCATGACCATCGAGGCCCCGCCCTCCGGTCTTGCGTTCTTCGGGAAGACTCTCCAACATTCCCAAGCACCATCTACGTAACAGTGCATGAACCTAGAGCCGGAGCTGAAGAAAAACCAGCCACTGTCGAGCTTGAGCACCTCCACTGGAAAGACTGTTCCAAACCTCCGGCCTCTCTCAGCTTGCACTAGGTGGAGTGGCAGCCAGCACTCCCAGGCCTTGCTTGGTGCTCTTCATCTGGAAGATTTTGAAGTTGACGTGCTTGCCGCGCTCGTTGGTACACGACTGTAGATAGAAGACTCGGTTGCCATGGGAGCATATAACAGGGCTGTATGCGTCGGTGCCAGCGGGAAGTGGAAGTCGTCGCGCCTCTCCAGCCATCGTCAAGACCAGGAGAGAACGATCTTGGCGCTCCTCCCCTTCCAGATCGGTAGCAGCACTACGGCTCCATCGGGCTGGAGCACCGCTGCCTTGAAGTTCTGGGGATTGTCCGAAGAGTAGGCATATGCATGCGATGTCCATGCTCGTCGGCCCCCGTCGCCGTCGAACAGCCCGTGCATCTCGACCAGCGTGATCGTTTGCGACCCGATTCCTACGACCGCCAGGACGATATCGGTGTCCCTCCCAACCCCCACCTCGAGCATCGACGCCAGCATGCAGTTCCCTCCGCGATTCACCTCCGGCGGCAGCGCGATGCCGAGCTCTTGATACGTCCCCAAGGCTGGCCGGAAGGCAGCGAGGCGGCCATTGTCAAGATCAACGAGGACTGAGTGTGACCGCAGTGTTGGCCCGAACACAAAATCCTCCGGATCTCCTGGTTTCTGTGGCGCGGTGACGATCCACCTCCGCGGAACCCATGGATCGAGAAAGCAAATCTGTTGGCCTCTTGGTCGCCTGCGACTGTACAAGAAGAAAACAAGGAAGCCCCGCTTCGACTTTCACACCTGTAGCTTCCGATGAGAACAGGCAAAGTCTACTAGTGCCTTTGGGTGTCTAGCACGTTCCTTTCCAGATCCAAGTGCGGTCCAAAGTCGAAATTCTTGGTGCCTGCGCCCACTTGGTGATCGACGAAGCGGAACATCGAATTCGAGGAGGAAATAAGGCAAATACTTGACTTCCTCAACCACAGAAGGCGAGGTTACAATAGTTTATGCACTGCTCAACTTTTACTCGCAGGGATTAACAGGTGGAACACCTTGCAAAACTGTCGCTCAGAGACCCATTGGTTGCATCTAATCAGGTAATCAGTACGTTTGAGCTGCTGGAGCAAGGTTACTGTGTGGTGCCGCCCGAGATGCGGCCCTTGATTCTCACAACATTCCTGTTTAAAGAAAACGGGCTTCTCCAGCGCTCGAAATTTAAGAACACACATTCCAGGTAATGGTCCTCTTCTCTTCGTGTAATTCGGTCAAGTTCCACTTGGAACCGTTTCGCCTCCTTCAGGAGCATTCACGGAAAGATGAAGCAGTCGAGGCGGACCAGTGCCTTTACGCAGTTTTGTGCTGGGCTCCTCGGTCTGGACATTCCTGCCGTGGTAAGCATTGCAAGAGAGGGATTGTGGCAATGGTTTTCTGAGTTCTTTGTTGTGGATCATCCAGTATATATGACGCCTTTTGATCCCAAGGTTGGCCTGGTTTTTGCTGATGAAAGCTTGCCTTCTTTCTTCACACACCAAAATCCTAGTTCTTCTAGGTGTGAAAGTCTTAAACTTAGGCTCTTGGACGCAGCGTGCATGGGACGATTGCCTGGATCGGCTACTTCCGATTTCCGCCAGGACGGCAGCGCAGCACTCGCGGATGCTCGGCTCGACGAGGACTACGAAGCGATCTATGACTGCCACCGTCGTGTGAGGGGATTGAGAGGATGATCCGGACCACACTGGGGACGGATTACTTCCACACTTCCAGAGGCGAGAGCGAATCTGGCAAGAAATCTTGCTCCTGTCGCTGGACCTCTTTGACTTGTTGACTCTTTGACTTGAGATTTTGGCATGAGGTTGAATTAATCTCACCTTGTAGCCGCTATACGTGAAATGCTGCCTTCTTTTTCCCTCCCAAGGCCTCAAACACTCCACAAGAGCTGTGCAGCAAGATCGATCAATGCACTTGTCACTAAGATGAGCGCTTCTACCACCAGGATACGGGTTTTGATCCTAGAAAGACCACATTGTGAAGTTTTTCAAGCAGTATATATAGAGACTAAAAGAAGAAGAACATACCTCGTTGTAGTCATCCCCTCGCAAGCTCCCATCCATGTCTCGATCCATACTCGATCTTGTCAAGAAAATCTCGCTGACTAACAGCGTCTTCTTTGGTGTGAGCAATCTGTTCTTCTATCCTTGACAAGAGCTCACTTGGCAGCGGACGCCTTCAAGTCTTACCTGCGCTCGTATCAGGCGCACACGGCCGCCTTTGACATCCACAAACTAGACTTGCAGGTTAATTTGTTCCTTTTCTTACTCGTGCCAAGGCCTGGAACGAAAGTGTTGGTGTTTTGCAGGCTCTTGCCGCATCGTTTTGTCTCAAGTCGATCCCGCCTGGCTGCACCAGCATTCACAGCAATGCAGCCAAGCACAGGAAAAAGAGAAAGGGAGCAGGGCATGTGTTCAGTGCTGAAGATCCTTATGGGAAGAAACGGAGTAAACAGTGCAAGTGAGAATGCGCTGGGTTCTCACGTTGTTATGCTGGACAATGGCTGGGCTGTCAAATGGCCGCATTTTATTTTCCTCATCTCCTTTTTCTTTGTCCAAGGGTGAAAAGTGAAAATGCGCTGGGTTGTGACCAAACCTCAACTGAATTCAAACGATCAAAAGAGGTTGGGAGAGAGCCTAGAACCCTGTAGCAGGCATGCTTAAGTCCCGAGATCTTCTGAACCTGATTTGTTCCTAATGATCCGGCATTCTCCCTCACCCATACACACACCTGAGCCCCAAAATCCTGCCCCTACTGCGCACATATCTCTCCGGAATCGTGCTCCAGCAAGGCACATTCCTTGCATTGCCAGATCTGGCTGTGGATGAAGTGTTCGATTGTCTGGGATACAAGGATCATCTTTCCCAGATCGCGAGCACATCGAAGGAGCTGCAGTCGCTGGTGAAGAAGTACACTGCTCGCCGTCGAGCTATTGGTGTTTTCCTTCGGAGAGGCCACGGGCCATTTGGCGAGGATGAAGACGAGCAGAGAACGATGCTCTGTTTGATGGAGCTGGAAGGAACTGGCGCGCTACATACTTGTCCAGCCAGGTGCCTCACGTTTCATTTGAATTTGTGACAGCCAGGGGAGTTCGAGGCCATTCTTGCAACATGTAATGGCTACATCCTGGCGAGGCTAGTGGGGACTGTGCCGGATACCGACAGGCTAGGCTTGCACCACTGCTTGGATGATTCCACAGTGGTGCTATGAAGGTGGACATGCCAATTGCGGATGTGGGAGTTTGTGTTTGGCGATACCGTCCCTTTCTCCGTGGACGCAGCGACGAGGGTGGTGGCTATTGCGGCTGCCAAGTTCGGTCGCAATCTACTCAACAAGAATCAACTCATTGTCATCATGACATGGACACGAAGCACTATGGGTGCTGTTTGGCGGATAAATGAGGTAAACAAAAAAAAATAGTTTCTATTTTACAATTTGGTATTAAAGATTTTTCCTTAGTTTTAGCGACAGATAAAGGTAGATCGCTAAGAGATGGCTAAAGCAAAGCATAAACAAACCAAGGCAAAGACTCCAGAGATGGAACTTCTGGTCGAAGAAAAAACTATGTATGAAAAAACATAACAAACTTATGGCAAAGGCATGGGCATTGAGATTGATAAAGTCAAATATTGATATATGAGAGAGAGAGAGAGATCCCAGCCATTAGTCCTATATGAGAGAGCCACATGGAGGAATCCTAACCATTTTTCCGTTTTGTGGGAAGCTGCCTTCAATTACAAATTCCACATGTTCATTCTATCACACACACACACACACACACACAAAGGCACACAATCATAATCACACAATCACTACCTTTCAAAGCTGAAAGTGTACAGCAGTCTTGTTGCTGAGATCCTTGGAAGAAATGCATAATACAGCACCCCTCACTCTTATGTGGTTGCCCCTTTGCCACACTCACTCCTGGCTTCCTCTATGGCATGCTTAGTCACGCCCTAAATGTTTAACGACTAACTCTAAATTAGTAACATTAAACTTTAATTAGTAGATGTTGTTAACGGATATGTTAACAACTATAATTTTATAATTAGCCAGTGAATGAATGGCTATAATTTATAAGTATATAACAAGTCTTTGGAGGAATTGAACGTGATTCAGATCGAATGTTTATGGTTCTGGTGGCCGATCGTACTGCACAAACTTTAATTGATATATTATATACATAAGATAAGTTCTATTTCTATTATTATTCTTAACTAATAATTATAAATAATTTTTTTAGGAACAATTATATACAGTTGGGCTGGTTATGATTCAGAGTGGTTGAATCAATTGAACTTCATTTATTATACAATCAACCACTCCCAAAATTTTGTTGATCTTGTGACTGGAGTTCATACAAATCGTATTGAATCAACATGGAATGCTTAATCTTGGTTAAGCTTTGAGGATGGTGAACCTGGCATTTTCAAGTGAGTCTAGCCTTCTTGCAAGGATTCTTGAGAGATAGAGTCCTGTGTGTGGAGAGGCTCTAGGACCATTAGAGCTTCTCCTCATAAGAATTTAGAGTGCAATAGCTCACTTATTTCATTTTTTTCTTTTGAATTTGTAGAGTTTTCTTGCAAAACAAGCAAGATTGAGGGTTCTAGGATGGATAAGAGTTCATGCTAGTACGAATTTGGAGTGCAAGCTCACAGATCTAGAGTTCTTACTCATAAGTGTGAGTGGTTAGATCTAAAGAGATTATAATGGCAATCAAGAGAGAAGCTTTTGATATGAATATACTTTCGTGATTCATTTACACTTGATAGCTTTTTGTTCTGAAGGAGTTATCAAGCACCTTTTATAAGCACAATGTTATAAATGGGCAATGTCAAAACCCCTTCCAAGGTAAATGCCACACTCGTCCCCTGTCGAAGCACCTGGAAAACATACACAATTTAGTTTGGATGATCAGAGAATCACAGCATACCTCAATATAATTCTTGTAGTTGCATTTTCTGTCTGGGTTCCATGAGGATTGTGAATGCACATGTACTTGTGTCTTCCAACCTACTTGAACCAGAAATTTTTGGTATATTCTTGAGCCAAGGGGGCTGGCGTGCATAGATTTTCCAGCGTTGTTGAGAACCAGAATTTGATGACCAACAAACATCCCAGGGTTTACAACATACACACATCTCTCATACACTAGAAAAGCATATACACTTCCTTGATCAATCACAGCATGAAAGAGTTCAACTATCTATATAGCCACAACATTTATGTAATTTTTATTTAAAATATTTTTTTCTCTCATTTTTTAAGCTTCTATACATATTTTTATATACATATTTGGATAGAACTTTAACTCCATAATATTTATAAGCATAAGCTCTATTATTTTATTAGCTTTCACCTAATAATCTATTGATCTGACGGCTGTAGTTGGTTGAACAGTGACGATTGTTTCCAAAGACCTAATGTTAGGGTTTTTACGGTGGCGAGAAAGCTATGGATGGCTCTTCATCTAGAAAGCATGGGCGAGAGCCGGATAAAGAGGGAGAGCAGGAGAAGATAAAGTGACTTAAAACAGGTGAGATTGTTCATGTGAAACATCGTCTACAGCTGGCACATAAGGAAATTTCACGCCTTGGAATCAAATTGTGGGAAGCAAGGGAGGATGCCAAACTAAAGGAGTAGATAGCTAGGAACACAGCCTATACACGAAGCTTGAGAAATGTTCCTTCAATCAGGAGTTTGTGGAGTTCCTTGGGTACATTGTCACTCCTGAGGGTATCACGATGGATCCTACCAAAGTCAAGACTATTCTCGAATGGGAGCCTTTACAATCAATGTCGGACATTCAGGTTTTCCTTGGCTTTGCCAACTTCTACCGCAAATTCATTGATCACTACTCCGACATTATCTTTCCTCTCACGCATCTCACTCACAAGGATGTTCCCTTCTCTTGGTCTGTTGCTGCCCAGCAAGCCTTCAACACATTCAAGGTGGCCTTCAGTTCTACTCCTGTCTTGATCCATGCTGATCCTTTACAACCTTTCTTCATCGTGGCAGACGCCTCCAACTTTGCCATCAGTGCTGTGTTGTCTCAACTTGGAGCGAATTAGGAATTTCATTGTAAGGAACCGACTCCTCGAGATGTCGTAGGCTAAAGGATCCCCAAAAGCTTGACCGAAATGACAAAGAGTTCATCGGATGGGACCAAGTCGAGGATCGAGTCCAAGACCGACTCTAGGACCGAGTTCGAGATAGAGTCCGGAATCGAGTCCGAGACCGACTCGGGGACCGAGTTCGAGACCGAGTTCGAGACGGAGTCCGAGATCTGAAATCGGGTTCGAGACCGAGTCCGAGGTCGAGTCCGAGGTCGGGTCCGAGATCGGGTCCGAGATCGAGTCCGAAATTGAGTCCGAGACCGAATCCGAAGTCGGATCCGAAATCGGGTCCGAGATCGAGCTAGAGACTAAGTCCAAATACTAATACGGGTCAAGGGGTGAAAGCCCAAAGTGTGCGTCTCCCAGGGGGGGGGGGGGGGGGGGGGGGGGCTGCAGGGGGTTCCAAAAGTATAGTAGGGATAGTGAGGTCTAGGAACTAGTTTTGAAGGGACTCTCCAGTTGGGCTTCCAAACCGACTTGAGGTTGAGACTGGGACCGAGGGGCCTTGGGTGGGAGTGAGCATGGACTTGGCTGGTGCCGGAGGGGCCATCCAAGGAAGTGCTCAAGAGCAGCTCCCACTCCCGAAAGAGAAACCGACTGCGGTGCTCCCGGCTCAGGTGGAGTGGTGCCCCACTTGAGTACCTGGTCCTCGCCCTTCCGGGGGCTTGGGCCTTCCCTTCGGGATGGAAGAGGGGAAGAGGGGGGGTAGAGGTACCCATACCGGGCCGTTGGGCCACGGTGTTTCGCCCCGACGTCCCGAAGCAAGTGTTGCACTCAAGGCTTGGGATTTAGAGGGTCCCATGATCAAGTCTTGTGGTACCAAGGGGTGTTAGGAATCTGGAGGCTTGGTGTGCTTGGCTGCTTGTGCCTGCGGGGAGTGTAGCCGAACCTTAAGTCCAGTCTAACCCGGGGAGGGGGATTGGGAGAGATTTGGGAATCCGTGGATGGATGGCTAACACTCCGTTGCTCGTGCAGTAAGTAGCTGAAACCAAGTAGGAGCTGGTACCATAGGCGAGAACCTTGGTGAGGGAACTTAGCACAAGCCAAGGCAGAGTTGGTCGGATAGGCGAGGTAAGCTGGCAAATTGGAAAGGAAAAATTTGTGGCTTACAATTTGGTATCGGAGCCTCTTCCTCAGTTCTAGCGAAGGATAGAGGCGGATTGCTGGGAGATGGCAAGGGTAGGACGTAAGCGAACCCAGGCAGAGACGGAACCTCCTCCAGAGCTGGAGCCTCCGGTCGAACAGGAGGTGATGGATGAGGAATCCTTGCATGAGGAGGACTCCAGTGAGGCAACTTCCAAACAGGAGTCTGGTGGTGAGGTTCGGTCATCCAAGGCTCGATTGGATGTTCTAGAAGGAAAATTGGCACAGACCAATGCCCTGCTAGAGACTCTCGTACGCAAGCTAAAGCGTGACGACAAGCGGAAGAAAAAGCGAAAGACTGCGGATGCTGGCAGCGCAGAAGGTGCGAACCCTTCGGCAGGGACTGAGGCAAAACCAGACAAGGTCGAACAGACCGAAGTGGAATCAGTCCCTCAGGTAGTTCCCAAGTACAAACCAAAGCCCCCACCGGTCTTCAAGGGAGTGAACGACTATAAGGTGGTGGAGGATTGGTTTTACGATATGGAGGACTACTTCCGAGCGTTGCGATTACCAAGCTCGGAGAAGGTCCCATGTGCAAAACCATACTTGGCAGATAATGCCAAGTCTTGGTGGAGAATGACAGAGGCCAACGAAGGACCAGTGGCCACTTGGGATATGATGAAGGCGAGGATCCGCGCAACTTACGTTCCTCCGAATGCTACTCTGCATCTAAGGGACGAGCTGAGTAGGCTGAAGCAGACCGGAACCATTCAGGAGTATGTGAATGGGTTTATGGCAAAGAGGATACTTGTCACGGACATGGGGGATATGGATGCGTTCCATGCCTTTATATCAGGTTTGCAAACCTGGGCTCGCGGCGAAGTAATGCGGTGGAACCCGACCAACTACAAAGAAGCGTTGGATGCGGCCATCAAGGTGCATTTCAACGATAATCTGCGAAAGGGGAACACGATGGGGTCGGGATCCACGTTTAGCAAAGGGGCCAAACCAAGGGGAACGTTTAGCAGAGGGAAATTCAAGAAGAGTTTCTCTAAGAATGAGTCCTCGGGGTTCCGGAAAGGCAGATCCGGTGGCCAGCGAGCGAGTACGTGGGGGAGTCAGGCGAAAAGAGACAAACCCACGGATAAGAAGGTCAAGTCATATAGCAGCGTGGGAAACAACGTATGCTACAACTGCGGTGAAGTGGGACACTTCTCGAGGGAATGTCCCTACCCGAAGAAGGCCAGAGCCAATATGGCCATCAAGTCGGGTGAAGTCCAAACAGAGGTATGTGATCCAGTCCCTAACTCAAAGTTACTCATTACACGAGCAACTTTGGTAGAGAGTCGTTCGCGACATCTACTAGCCCTCCGAGGGAAGCTCGGAGGTAGCTTTGTTAAAATCCTTATTGACACGGGTGCTTCGGATAATTTTGTGGCTGCAGACATAGTCCGGCAAGCCGGACTAACGGTGCAGCGGCTAGGCGAACCAAGGACTATAGAGTTTGTTCAAGGTAGCCAAAGCACCGATGAGGTACTTCGACAAGCGAGAGTCGAAGTGGGGACTTGGAAGGTGGACATGGACTTCACCGTGTTGGACATGGCGGGATTTGACGTGATCTTCGGAATGGACTGGTTCAATCGATTCGTGGTAGCCCTGTATGGACAAGGTAGAAACCTTGTGGTACTGGCGAATGCCCAAGGAAGAAGATCTAGGGTGGAGGCCCAAGATCTAAAGGTAGGGCAAAGCAAGGCCAAAGATTCCTGCTTAAACCTGGTGTCCACGAGAGGACAACTCACTAAAGGAACTAAGGCGGCCTTTTTGTGCTTACTCTCGGTGAAGAGTGACAAAAAGACAGGAATGGAAGAAGTACCTTTAGTGATCCAACGGGTGTTAGACCAATTCCAGGATACCATGCCGGAGGAGCTACCGGCGGGGCTACCCCCAGCACGACCGATAGAACATAAGATTGAGCTGGTCGAGGGTGCTGAGGCAGTGGTTCGTCCCCCTTATCGTTTGAACGAAAAAAAACTCAAGGAGCTCAAGTGCCAACTAGAGGAGTTGGTGGACAAAGGGTATGTTAGGTTGAGCAAGTCGCCGTATGGGGCGCCAGTGTTATTTGTGAAAAAGAAAGATGGATCTATGCGCATGTGCATAGACTACCGCTTGCTCAACAAGTATACAAAGAAGAACAAGTACCCTTTGCCAAGGATTGAGGACCTGTTCGATAGGTTGGGAAAGGCAAAATACTTCTCGAGGATTGACCTAAGGTCAGGATACTACCAGATCAGGGTAGCCGAGGAAGATGTCGAGAAGACAACCTGTCGAACGAGGTATGGGAGCTTTGAGTTTCTGGTGATGCCCTTCGGGCTATGTAATGCGCCGGCAACGTTTTCGGCGCTAATGAACCACGTCTTTGTACCCTATCTGGATCACTTTGTAGTCGTCTATATCGACGACATCCTGATCTATAGCGAGACGCTAGAGGAACATGCCGAACACTTGGCGAAGGTGTTTGAGAAACTAAGGGAACACAAGCTGTATGCTAAAGAGAGCAAATGTGACTTTGCTCAACAAGAGGTAAAGTTTCTCGGGCATGTGGTGGGCCAGGACGGGCTCAAGGTGGACCCGGAGAAGGTCCAAGCGATCCAGGAATGGGAGCGACCATCCAATGTACACGAGTTGAGGGCATTCCTGGGGCTATGCAACTACTATCGAAAGTTTATCAGACACTATTCGAGAGTAGCCCTGCCCTTAACGGACCAAACAGGAAAAGGGAAGATGGTGTGGACAGCGGAATGCGAGGCGGCATTAGTCCACCTCAAAGGGAAGTTGAGGAAGGCTCCCGTATTGGCATTACCAGACTTTGGTAAGGACTTTGAGGTAGAAACGGATGCTTCGGACTTTGCGTTGGGCGTAGTTTTGAAGCAAGACAACCATCCGGTAGCGTTCTTCTCGAAGAAGCTGGACAAGGCTCAACGGAAGTGGCCTGCCCACGAGAAGGAATTGTTTGCGGTGGTCAAGGCGCTTAAGGAGTGGCGACACTACCTTGGGAGACACTTCAAGGTTTACACGGACAATGTGGCAACGAAACACTTCTTGTCACAGCCCGACCTAAGAGGGAAACAAGGTCGGTGGGCCAATGCCTTGGCCGAGTTTGATTGCGAAATTTTGTACAAGCCTGGGAAGAGCAACATCGTGGCGGATGCGCTAAGTCGAAAAGCGAGCTTGAGGTTGGCAATATCCAGCGCAACAGCAACCTTCTGGGACGATGTGCGGACAGCATATGAGAACGATGGTCTAGCACAAGAAGTGTTGTTGAGGAATCTAGAGGCGCAGGAAGCTCACCAGAGAGGTGAGCTGCCAACGAAAGAGAAAACGGGCTATGTGGAACGCAACGGACTCATTTATTACAAGCAAACGAGGGTGTATGTTCCAGAAGGGGAACTAAGGAAGGTGGCCTTAGAAGAGTGTCATGACGGACCTCTTGCGGGACATGGTGGAGTGCCCAAGACGATGGGCTTACTCAAAAGGAAGTACCATTGGCCAGATATGGCGAAGGACGTCCAAGACTATGTAAAGACATGTCCAACATGTCAGCAGGTAAAAGCCGTGACTAAGGCTAGTGGGGGCTTGTTGCAAAGCATCCCAATTCCAGATCGCCCGTGGAAATGTCTTACGATGGACTTCATCACGGGACTCCCCCCAAGCGAGGGGTTTGATGCGATATTCGTGGTGGTGGACCGATTTTCGAAAATGGCATATTTCATACCCACCACAACAGAAGTGGATGCGGAAGGTGTGGCGAAGCTGTTCTTCGAGCAAGTGGTTCGAGTGCGGGGAAGACCAGAAGAGATCATCTCAGATCGAGATAAGATCTTCACCAGTAGGTTCTGGAGGACTCTCCTCGAACAGTATCGCACCAAGTTGAAATTCAGCACAGCCTATCACCCACAGACAGGTATGGGGTATTAAGTCAAGTTGTTGGCACTAACACTTCTTGACAGACGGACAAACGGAAAGGGTGAATAGGCAGCTGGAGGATTATTTGCGATGCTATGTCTCGGGAGACCAGACCGATTGGGTAAGTCATTTGGGACTTGCAGAAATGTGTTATAACAACTCACCACATTCGAGTATCGAGGTGAGTCCATGGGAAGTCATCAATGGGCGAGCTATTGAAGGTCCCGTGGAACTCGGCGCGGCCGAGTATCATGGAGAGTTGCCTGCAGTGGAGGCATTCACGGCGGAAAGACTTAGCATTTGGAATCTAGTGAGGGATTCCTTGGAACGGGCTCAACGAAGGCAAACCAAATACGCGAACCAGAAGCGTCGGGATGTAGAGTTCCAAGCTGGGGAGAAGGTGTGGCTGAACACCAAGAACCTCAGACTACCAAGTGGGATCAGCTGAAAGTTGACCCAAAAGTAAAGATGCATGTATTCCTGTAAATGAATTGATCTTGAGTTCCTTAAGCAGGTTCGCGGGGCCTTACGAGATTGAGGCACGAATCGGTAAAGTGGCTTACCGACTCCGACTTCCTCGAGAGATGGGGAAGATGCACCCAGTGTTCCACGTGAACTTACTCAAGCCGTACTTTGAGGATCCGCTTCGCAAGGACCAAGTGAGACCTTTGCCTGAGGTTATCCAAGGGGAAGAGGAATACAAAGTCGAGGCCATCCTCAATGCGCACAAGAGCAAGCGACAAGGACGCGAGGTGAGAGAGTTCCATGTGAAGTGGAGAGGATTTTCACACTGCGAAGAAACATGGGAACCGGAGGAGAACCTAGCGAACGCTCGAGATCTAGTGGAGGAATTTCTGCAAGGCAGAACTCTATGTACTTATGCAAAATTCAATTAAAAATATCAATTTGCAAAGTTGAGCAAGTGCAATATGTTGGGACCCGAAGGCGCGCCAAAGGTAAGCTAATTAGCATGGGTTGGATAGGTCGACCAGGCGTAGGGCACTACGCCCGACTCCCCCCGGGGATGTCGAATCCGTAAACGTATTCTACGGAGGTTGGGTTCGAGTCCCAACCCCCTAGTAAAGCAAGGCTGGGTTCAAGTCCCGACCCCATACTAGGGCGTGGTGAGGTGAGGAGTATAGGGACACCTATATTCCGTTGTCATGGGCTCTTGGCCGGGGAGGCTAACTTAGGCACACCGCTAAGTGGGGGGATGCCCCCGGAGACATGGTCAACAAGTCGTAGGATAAAACGAGACGTTCGATGTGGGCATCGAACTTCTTCTATGGGTGGTGGAGTTGTAAGGAACCGACTCCCCGAGATGTCGTAGGCTAAAGGATCCCCAAAAGCTTGACCGAAATGACAAAGAGTTCATCGGATGGGACCAAGTCGAGGATCGAGTCCAAGACCGACTCTAGGACCGAGTTCGAGATAGAGTCCGGAATCGAGTCCGAGACCGACTCGGGGACCGAGTTCGAGTCCGAGTTCGAGACCGAGTTCGAGACGGAGTCCGAGATCCGAAATCGGGTCCGAGACCGAGTCCGAGGTCGAGTCCGAGGTCGAGTCCGAGGTCGGGTCCGAGATCAGGTCCGAGATCGAGTCCGAAATCGAGTCCGAGACCGAATCCGAAGTCAGATCCGAAATCGGGTCCGAGATCGAGCCAGAGACTAAGTCCAAATACTAATACAGGTCAAGGGGTGAAAGCCTAAAGCGTGCGTCTCCCAGGGGGGGGGGGGGGCTGCAGGGGGTTCCAAAAGTATAGTAGGGATAGTGAGGTCCAGGAACCAGTTTTGAAGGGACTCTCCAGTTGGGCTTCCAAACCGACTTGAGGTTGAGACTGGGAGCGAGGGGCCTTGGGTGGGAGTGAGCATGGACTTGGCTGGTGCCGGAGGGGCCATCCAAGGAAGTGCTCAAGAGCAGCTCCCACTCCCGAAAGGGAAACCGACTGCGGTGCTCCCGGCTCAAGTGGAGTGGTGCCCCACTTGAGTACCTTGTGGCTCATTGGTCCTCGCCCTTCCGGGGGCTTGGGCCTTCCCTTCGGGATGGAAGAGGGGGGGTAGAGGTACCCATACCGGGCCGTTGGGCCACAGTGTTTCGCCCTGACGTCCCGAAGCAAGTGTTGCACTCAAGGCTTGGGATTTAGAGGGTCCCATGATCAAGTCTTGTGGTACCAAGGGGTGTTAGGAATCTGGAGGCTTGGTGTGCTTGGCTGCTTGTGCCTGCGGGGAGTGTAGCCGAACCTTAAGTCCAGTCTAACCCGGGGAGGGGGATTGGGAGAGATTTGGGAATCCGTGGATGGATGGCTAACACTCCGTTGCTCGTGCAGTAAGTAGCTGAAACCAAGTAGGAGCTGGTACCATAGGCGAGAACCTTGGCGAGGGAACTTAGCACAAGCCAAGGCAGAGTTGGTCGGATAGGCGAGGTAAGCTGGCAAATTGGAAAGGAAAAATTTGTGGCTTACATTCATCTAGTCGCTTTCCATTCTCAGAAATTCCAGCCTACGGAGATCAATTACGAAATCCATGACAAGGAGCTCCTTGCCATCATGGATTCCTTTGGAGAGTGGCATCGTTTCTTGGAGGGGGCAAGCCATCAAAAAACAGTCTGGATGGATCACAAAAATCTAAAGTACTTTCCCACTTCCCGAGTTTTGAGCCGTTGTTAGGCAAGGTGGGCACAATTCCTGAGTCGGTTTGACTTTGTTATCAAGTACAGACCTAGAAAGCTTCAGGGCCTTCCTGATGCTCTTTCAAGGCACTCCTATCTTAGTCTCAGGCCTGGTAATCCTACCTTCGATCAACAGGATCAAGTTATCCTCGGTCCTGATTGGCTTCAAGTTATAGCAATTTCCCTAGCCCCTCAGAACTCCTCCTTGATGGATGCGATCAGAAACGATCTTCAATCCGATGACCTTGCTAGTGACATTTTTTCCCCCATCTTCAAACTGGACACCTAGTGACTCCCGACTGCCGGCGATTTGACGAGTTCAAGTTCTTAGATGGCTTGTTGTACGGTGGGGAGCAGCTTTACATTCCTGAAGGTGATGCTCGAAGGTTGGTCCTGATGGCGTGCCATGATAGCCTGACTGCCGGTCACTTTGGCATTGCGAAAACCTATGAGTTGGTTGCATGGGACTTTTGGTGGCCTCACATGGATGACTACATCAAAGCTTTTGTTACCTCCTGTGACACTTGCACCCGGAATAAGGTACCTCGCCACCTTCCTTTAGGTTTGCTTCGTTCCCTCCCCGTCCCTTCAGGTCCTTGGGAATCCATCTCCATGGATTTCTTGAGTGATCTTCCAAGTTCTGGAGGCTTTAACAGCATTTTAGTCGTGGTGGATCGCTTCACAAAGATGGCACACTTTTTGCCGTATACCAAGGATTTTTCCGGCGAGGACATGGCAAAATTGGTATTCAAGGAAATTTACCGAGTTTATGGGATTCCTACAGATGTGGTTTCAGATTAGGGACCTCAGTTCATCTCTCATTTCTGGCAACAGTTCTTGCAGCTACTTGGAGTGAAGGCCAACCTCTCTTCAGCGTATCATCCTCAAACTAATGGATAGTCCGAGCGAATGATTCAGATGTTGAAACAATTTCTGAGGTGCTTCATCAACTTGTAAGAGACTAATTTTTCCATTCTACTTTAGTCACTTAACCACACCTCTGACTATTTGGAGGAGTCTCACTCACAACCTCCATAAGTCTTATTCTAGACTTGGGGCTCGCTATCCCCAAAAATAGCATCTATGCCACTCAACTTTTGCACTTGGTAGAAGTGCTCCACATGTCTAATCCCATGACTAACACCCCAAGGTACCACCGACATATCAACCTGTTACGCTAAGCCATGCCCATTCACCTTGGTCACAAGTCCAACACCACCTGCATTGCAATCCCGTCTCTCAAAGACTGGGCCATCCGTCCATGAATGGTCATGCTAGATCCACTCCTTAGCATCCTTAGGATGTCTGCAAACATGGGGAACAGCCTTCCCCAATATCTTTGTTCCAGTCCCCACCAATTCCCTTTTTGTCCATGGCCGTGTTCACCAACACTGCCACTGGATCAAGGCCCACAGGCTTGACCACTAAGTCCCATTGTCCTCTAGGACTTTTTCACTATGTGACTGTGTCCTTGGTCACCACACTAGAGGGCTACCCCTCTTCCTTTCCACAGTCTGGGACTTTGGGACAACATTTCGGAACACCATGGCCCTACGCGAGCCTCATGAGTACTCTCCCTGCCTTCCACCTTTAGGTGCTTTAGCTATGGGCTTAGAGCGAGGTTCCGTTGAGCCACGCCATGTATCCAAGTAGGTAGTGCCACCCACATTTGGACTGGGAGCATTGACCATTCAATCTTTCGGGGGAACTAGCACCGGCTCTTGAATACTTCACCAAGCTACCCTGCTTATCGGTCTGTATTCACTCTAGCCTTGGACTTCCCAGTGGTTATCCCATCACCCAACACCTAAGTACAACCTTCCTGGGCTAAACTAACCTTTTCTGGCCAAATTGGCTCCACTAGAGTCCTCCCTCTTACTATACTTTTGGAGCTCACCAAATCCCCCAGGGTTTGGGAGACGAACGCTTTGGGCTTTCACCCTCTCAGACTCAAACTTGGACTCGGACTCGGACTCAGACTCAGACTTGGGCTTGGGCTCGGTCTTGGCCTCGGCCTTAGTCTCAGTCTCGGTCCCGATCTCGATCCCGGTCTCGGTCTCAATCTCGACTTTAGACTCCATCTCGGGTCCTTCTCGGACTCCATCTCGGGTCCATCTCAGACTCCATCTCAGACTCCATCTCGGGTCCATCTCGGGTCCATCTTGGATCCATCCCAGACTCCATCTTGGGTCTATCTCGGACACTTCTATGTGTCATGTGTTGGTCCTCTTGTGTCCTTTTTCTAGAGACTCACTTATTGCTTGCTCCGTGCTTGTTCCTTGAGCACTTCATTGGGAGTTCCACTCCCGCTCTCGACCTTTCAAGTTGGAGTTTTTAGTCCAACTGTGTTACGCTCATTTGGTTTTTGCTTCGGCCATTACCACATGGCACCCTTCTGGCTCCACTTTGGGGCTTAGGGATTTGTGTCTCACACAACTATCATTAAGATGATTGATTCGATATCCTTCCCCTTGCTAAATTCTCCTATAACAACTCTGTTCACTCCTCCCTTCGAGTTTCCCCCTTCTTTGCAAACTCTGGCCCAAATCCTCAATTCAATCTCTCACTTCCTTCTCTATCTAAATCCTCTTGTTCAAATCCCCATTTTGAGGCATTTGTCTCCAACCTCCAGGAAATCCACAATTCCATCTCCTTCCACCTCCATCATGCTCGGGAATCTCACAAAACATTAGTCAGGATTGTCCCCCTTACAATATTGGGGATAGGGTTTGGCTCCTTAGGCGAAATATCTCCACCACCAGGCTATGTCCCAAACTTAATTTCAAATGCCTCGGTCCTTTCCTTATCATTGCCATTATTAATCCTATCAGTTATTGCCTTGCACTTCCCTCCTTATATCAAATTCACCCTGTTTTTTACTCCTCTCTCCTTATATTCCCAATCCTATTTCAAATTAGGTCATTCCTCTGCCTCCACCAGTGCAGCTCGAGGATGGGTCTGAGTACGAGGTTTAGGACATCCTTGATTCCAAAATCTCATGGTCTAAACTCTACTATCTGATAGACTGGAAGGGTTACAGACCTGAGGAACGCACTTAGGAACCTACAGACAACTTGATTCATTCTCCTGACTTTGTTCAGGACTTCCACCGCCGCTATCCTTCTTGTCCTAATCCTCATTCTTTTCATTCTCCATCTCTTGTCCTTCGACATCCATCTCATCCTCCTCTTCATTCTCATTCATGTCCTTGTTCCACTCATTCTTGAGGAGGGGGTGCTGTCAGGAATCCCCCAATTCTTGCCACATTCCTAACTCTTGCCAAATTCCTGACCCATAGACCACATTCCTGACTCTCGAGACACTTCTCTATTCCTGACTCTCTGATTTCCCGTACAATTCTTAATTCTCGAACCACATTCCTGATGATGATGTGGCACCTCCTCGACCTTAGTTATATTTAGGTTGTCCTCGATCCAAAAGTGGTGGAGCTTCATCACCTTATAGTATATATAGATTAGTTTTGTTCTATTTCTCCACAATCTGAATTAACGCCAGTTTAAGTTATATTTTTTGTCTCCACTAGTTTTTCTCTTTGTCTTCTGCATTTTCCAGTCCTAATGTTGTTGACAGCACTCACAGTTTATAATTTATAAACTTTTTAAAACATTTTCTAGTATATTCTAATTTATTCTACCATGTAAGTTGATATTCAATAAGATTAATCTTGTGTTTATAAACTTCCATTCTATTAATTGGATTAATACATGAGATATAGCAAACCAAGTGCACAGCAATTTTATATCTCTATAGAATTTTAACTCTATAAGCTCTATTATTTTATTAACCTAATAATCTATTGATCCGACGGCTGTCGTTGGTTGAACGGTGACGATTGTTTCAAAAGACCTAATATTGGGGTTTTTACGGTCTTTGTAGGGTTAAGTTCAAGCTATGGATGCCTCTTCATCTAGAAAGCGTGGGCGAGAGCCGGATGAAGAGGAGGAGAGAAAGCGACTTAAAAGAGGTGAGATTGCTCATATGAGCTTTCATCTGGAGTCGGCGCTTGCGGAAATTGCAGACCTTGAATGTAAATTGTGGGAAGCCGGGGAGGATGCCGAACTAAAGGAGCAGATAGCCTCAGAGAAAGTGCGGGCGAGTCAACTCCAGGAGGATATGTCGAAACTGGAACGCGAGCTCTCTGAAATCCTCCAGCCGCCACCTGAATACTGGAAAAGAGTGGAGGGTATTGCCGAATCAGCATTTGCGCAGGAGTACCAAAGAGTTGGGGGATTAGACAACGTGGAGTCGTTGCGTGAGAAGCTGGAAGAAACAGGAGAGGACTGGAAGACGAAGAAAACCATGATAGCACCTGTTGTCACGTTAGTTCAGTCGAGTGGCTGGGGAAAGTCGAGGACTACCTGCGAGCTTGCGAATTTAGGTGTGTTCGTCATCTACTGCTCATTCGCCTCATCTGGCACCGCGTACCCTCCAAGGTCTGCCTTTGCGGACTTCTTCTACACAAACGCCGTCAAATTGCTCAGCTCGGGTTCTACGCTTTTGTCGCAGAGCAGGTTCATGCTCTTCTGCATTGACTACTTTGTGTCATGCATCGAGGCTCTTCTGCATCTGACTTCCGGGGAGGACCCCATGGATGCCAAGAAGTTCTTGAACGATCTCATGGTTGGGAAGAACTTTTGGGACGTGGTACAGGCGAAGATGGAGATAGGAAACAAAGCCCGGGAGGAGTTTGCTAATCGCCTTGACGTCGACCTGAAAGAGAAGCCTGGCGAGAAAAGCAATATGTGGGGCATCTGGGAAAGTAAGGTGTTTAAGAAGTACAACACGCTTGAAGGTCTACTGTCGAATGTTCCAGCTCCTGCCAAAGGAAAACTGAAGGTCCTGTTTGTCATGGACGAAGCCCGATGGTTTACTTCGCATGCTGATCCGACAACTGTTGCTGCATTTGTTCCTGCAAGGAGGGCTTCCAGAGTGTTGCCTGAAAATGGAAGTGTGTCGGTGATGTTCACCGACACAGACGGGAGGCTAAACAGTTTTGCGCCGCCCAATAAGGCATCCGGTTTAGGGTTTAGTAGCGATCGAGTGGCTGCGGCGGGAAAGCTAGTTGCACATCCAGCGTACTGCTTTTTCTTGGCAGACTTGCCATCGGACGAACAAACAGGTGGCCTTCTGCTTGCTCAAGTTGAAGATCTGGGTCGTCTTTGCGGCTATGGTCGGCCACTGTGGCAAGCATTGGTGAAGGCTTCCGCAAGTGCACGTGACGTGCTGCTTTTGGCTGTAGATAAGCTCCTGGGTGGCACTGGTTCGTTCGACAAGTGTATGCTTGAAAGAGGAGGTCTATCACATGAGGCTTGTCTGGCTACACTGGGCTGCAGAGTATGCATTGACATCAATCCGCATGCCACAATTATCACTGATATGGTTGCAAGTCACCTACTTAGCGTGATGTCCATTTCTGATGACCGGACTCTTGTTTGGACGCATTGGGCTACGGAGCCACTGGTTGCAGCGGCTGCAGCACAGGTTTTGCGTGCACAAGGGAAGGTTGGGACAGGGTGGAAGGAGTGCTTGGAGGCACTTGTAACTGGGATGAAGCGTGGATGGGTTGATCGAGGTTACAGGGGCGAGTTGGTTGCACGGGTGCTGCTCCTACTTGCAGTGGATAGTCTAGGCAGAAATTCATGGAAGTGCTTTACTTTTGACGAGCTTTGCCGTGGCTTAAGTGGGAAGTCGCTGTCCGATCTTATTAGAGAAGGTGAGCAGAATTCAGCATCTCCGACCCCCAAAGCTCCAGATGGTGGAGGAGAAGTGCAGGTCGAAGTAAACATGCCACCACCTCCGGCCTCGGCTTTGAAGCGTAGGAGAAGGGTTAAAGGAAACAAAAAAATTCCGGGTCAGCCGCAGGTGGCTTCAGCGTCCCTGTCCAAAGCTCCAGGAGAAAACGCGCAGGTCAAAGTAAAGACGCCGCCACCTGAGGTGAAGTTGCCATCTCCAACGCTGACGGCCTCGAAAGCTCCAGGTGGAAGTACGCACACTGCTGAAGGTGAAGGGGAAACAAAACAAGCAGGTGGCTCTATAGATGGAAGTGGTAAAGAAGAAATCCACAGAAACATGGGTGAAGCCAAGTTTTTTTGCTTGCTATTCAGGAAAACCGACTTCCGACTGCAGGAGCTCACCGCAAAAGATTTGCTTGAATTTGGAAAGGCTGGCGTAGGAATCATTTGCTGTGAAAATGAATGGGGCATAGACATCGTCATCGTTGGGTTCTTTGGTGACACGTTTAGCCTGGAGACGATGACACTCATTTTGGTGCAGGTGAAACACACAGAGAAACATGATGTTGATTTAGCATGTGCTAAATGCTCTCCGGAGTTTTCTCAGATGTTCAGTAGCAGTGCAGGGCCTCAAGGTTGGACTGGGTTGAAGGTGCCATATGCCCGTCTGGTTTTGAATGTGGCCCATGTGCCTTCCAGCAGTGTTCGTTACAGAACTAGGAAACTTGTCGCAGAGGCATTGCTGAAGAAGAAGCCTACAAATCATTCCATGGCAATGGCTCTCCATGATGCTCATCTGGAATGCAAAGGCCTTCAGGAATGGACAAAAGGCTATGATGGGGATAGATCACACCCGGTATTCAAGTCATGGGAACGGTATTTTGCTTCAGATGATCGTCTCCAACACATTGTGGTTATTGAAGGTACGTTTGTGCTGTTTCATTTTCAATCACTTGATGTTATCTTTTGCACTCCAGGTTTGGATGCATTCTCATCCAAGGACGAAGTGAAAGACCTGGTCGACATCTCTCTGGATTCTACTGCAGACATGAGGAAACTAGAACAAGTTCAGAAGACGTATGCACATAGAATGTTCGGATGGGTTAAGAACACAGTAATGCGCAAGTGTTTGGAGCCAAAGCTCAGTGTGAAAAAGAGTAAGTAAAATTGAGATTTTTTTTGAGAAATAATCTGAATTTTTTTCTCCATTGCAGAGGTGCAGATGGAATTATCTTAGGTGGTGAGATTTAAGGACTTTCTAGATTCTAGAATCAAGAGCATAATTATTAAAACTGAAAGATTCCTTTTCTATTTTTTTGCATGTGGTATGTTGTATTATTCAGGTTTCTTATGGTTTATGTTTAGGCACTAAGTTCCATTAATTTATAATTCGTGTTAGGGCTGTTTATAGTCCTATCATTTCACTGTAATGTATAAATTTTTTCTTTCTAATTTGTGTATTAAAAGGGTTTTAGTCCGACTTTATTGATTGGTTATGGGAATCATACTATATATTAATTGACATTTGGCAAGTTTAATTTGCTCCCACTGGGCTCGAAAGTGTTAAAATAATGAAGTTCTTGGAAGAGTTGTATTTCTCAGTTTTTATTCACAAGGGTGTGAATTTATAAGGAAGTGTGGTGGATTATAAGCAATTAATAAAATAACTTCAATTATAAAGAAAAATGCACTTTTTTTTCAATCGGTTAAGGGTTTTTTGGGATATTTGAAGTTAAACATCATTAGGTTTGAATAATATTCAACTGAGTGACCTCTCGAAAAGTCCAAATTCAGGAGCTTACATTTGCTATTTTGCTACTCCCTCCCTTGGAGCTTTGCCAAATTGGAATATTTAGAAATCTATTCTTGAAAATATATTCTCTTTTCCATGATTTGTTAGCATCTAACACATAAGTGTTTTTTGCTCAACTTTGTTATTTGAATTTCTTCTAATGATTTCTATAACCTAAATTTAGCCATTAGTCTCGAGATATTCTTTTGTTTCCATAGCAAAAGCTCAACTTTGCCAAATCTAAAAATTGTTCACCCCTAGTAAATTTTCTTAGCATTTTTTGCTATGGACTTTATGTACGGCCTAATTTAGTAACCCACCCATAAGTCTCTTTCTTAAATTTGCAATACCATTGTATTATTACAATTCATTTCTCTTAGCTATCTTTCCCACTTGGTTACTTCGACTAATCCACACTATTACCAATAGTTCAAATTAACATTTTGAACTAAAAACTTTACTTCCTTAACCTCACAAAATTTTATCTTTATTTTAGCCATAAAATCATTTAATAATTTAATTTTTGACATTTTAATAAGTAATATTAAATCTTTGAGACTTTTAACTTGTTAACCATAACCCTGGAGTCCTTTTGTCCAGTTTTAACTCGGATTCGCCAGAAACCCCTCCTTAGGATTTATAAAGTTTTATTCTCTTCCTTTCGGGCGGTGGCGCTAGGGCGATGGTGTGCCCCTCCTGCTCCGTCCGTACTCAGAAGCGGTGCCAAGGATCCTGCATTCACTCAGCAGCAGCGCCAGCAGCACCGAGGTTCCTTCCAGGATTTCCAAGAGTGCTGGCGATGGAGGCGAGGATTCGGCATTGGCATCGGGCAGGGACGTGCGGGGATTGCGCCTGAAGAAGGTAATGCCGGCGGTGGTCGTCCTGGAGGTGAAAATTTACTCGTGATTGCTCGATCCAGGTGGAGGAAATGCGAGGCCTAGGCATTGAGCCTTGTGCGTAGTCCTGGAATCGGACACACAAGGCCACGCAGCTCCAGGAGAAATAAAATACCGACGACTTACCGGCCGGAGGGGTGGACGAGGATCGTGTGTCTGTGGCTGGCCGGATTTTTGCTCGCCGAGCGTTTGGAAAGCTCGCTTTCTTGGGAATTCGAGAGGATTCAGCCTCTATCCAGGTACCGATCTATCTTTCATGGCTTGCGCTCTATTGTGACAAAGCAAATGGTGAAAGTTTGACATTGGTGATATGAATGTCGGACCGAATGCGGATGACGATATTGTTTACTGCATTCTATGCAGGGGGGAGCTCGAGGAGCAGATGCCAGACCATCCATAACGCATCATAATTCAGTGGAACGGGATCTTGTCTTGCGCATTGCTACTGAGCTACATTTAAAGTGGGTGCCGGTCTGTGCACCATCGCTTATACGGGAAAGGCATCAGCTTACGGATTGCCTTGTGTGTAGGTTGAAAGGGTCGACGAGCTTGGCCGCATCTTCAGGAATGAAGGAATCTCTACGCGCCATAATCCGGAGTTTACGTCCATGGAGGTAAGTAACCTTGTTACTCCCTCTCAGTTAAGGATTTACGATTCAGATATATCAAGCGTATGCTGACTACAACGACATGATGGCTTTGGCCGAGGACCTCATTGCCAAATGTGCGGAAGCCATCCTCGGAAACGCGAAGCTACTCTATCAAGTATGTCTACTTTGTGTACCTTACCTTATTTCCATTTCAATTGCCAGGGAAAAGAAATAGCGCTAGAAAAACCCGGTGGAGGCGGGCTAGCATGCAGTCACTGGTTCAGGAGGCCACTGGAATCGACTTTAGTGCTTTCGGCAGCAAAATCGGCGGCTTTGTCAGCATTATCACCCCGGAAAGACGAATCTCTCCAAACTGTTATTGCAAACTGCGCAACAGTCGGAAACGTTCTAAATGAGGTGCACATTTACTTTCTTCGTCTCCGTCGGTTTGTAAACGTAATGATGCGGTGGCTCAGGTGTTCGAAGCAGTCGTGGAGAAAACACTAATACAGCCAACGTTCGTCACTAATCACCCGGTCGAAGTCTCTCCCCTTGCCAAAGCCCATCGGAGGTGACTTTCTTTCAGTAACTTCTTCTATATTCTATTTCGTCGGTTAAAGGGAATGGTTCTTTGCAGCTTTCCAGGCCTGGTCGAGGGCTTCGAACTTTACATTTGTGGCCGGGAGCTGGCCAATGCATTCTCGGAGCTGACAGATCCGATAGAACAGGTTCGTGCTCTTGTTTCTCCTTGCCATCCCGTGACTCAAGCAGCCTTTTGTCATCAGAGAGCCAGGTTCGAAGCGCAAATCCGAGCTCACAACAAGCAGCTGGAAGAGGCAGCAGCCGCTGCGCGAGACCGCGGCGAATCGGCGGTTAAGCAACACAAGAACGACTCATACGAAGTCACTCTAGACGAAGACTTCCTCACGGCACTGGAGTATGGAATGCCTCCCACCGCCGGAATGGTAAGAGAGTTCTAAAACTTGGAGTGACTGGTAGAAATCTCTTCCTTTTATACCTCTCCAGGGAATTGGGATCGACCGCCTCGTCATGCTTCTCACGGACAGTCCAAGCATAGGAGACGTGATTGCGTTCCCGGTGTTAAAATCCCAGCAATAAGCTAAGAGCAAAGCTCTATTGTTTTAGGTGGCATTATCTCCGAGGAAGAGGGACAGGGAGAATTTAGGGTTGCCGCGCGATGGATTACATGGTGCGATGGAGCAGCGGAGCTCTTCCACCGGAAGAGGACTCGTCACTCAGAGACCCTCTCGCAAATGGCGATCAGTAAGCCCGAGTTCACTCATTCTTTCTCAGCTGAGCTAGGTGATCTCGATGTGGGTGTGCTAGTTTTGTCGAGGCGGCATTGGAGCCACCGGCGAGAACTCATCGGCAGCGCGCTGATAGAGTGGCTGCGATCCTCTACTGCGTCTTGCTGGTACCTGGAAAATTCCATTGTTTTTCATGGTTTCTTTGGATGGTTACTTGTAGCGATCTTATTCCAGGCGGGCTTTGCGGGTCTCGTGATCAGCTCTTCGTTTCTGGGATTAGACTATGCGTACCTTACTCCGATGCTTTGCAGCGCCAATGTTGTGATGTATCTCTTCACAGGTGTGTGTGTGTGTGTATTTGTGCGTTTTTCTTACGCGATATTGTCGTAATTTTTCGTGCTGTTCGTCATGATTCTTTCTCGTGCTGTTCATCTTGATTCTTTTGATTTTTTTCTATTGCAATATTTCTTTGATTCTTTCGTGTCAGGCTTGCTCCAGCGCCATTTGGCCGCTCAAGTGAAGAAGGAACGTCGGCAGGTACTTGTTCAAGGCAAACTTGTCGCCTGTCAAACTGTTGGTAAATTTTTATTGAAGGGGTTTCTCGATTTCAGTGAAAGACTGGAGGCTTTGATTCAGCTGCCTTGCATCGTTATAGCGATCGGTAAGTTTTCTTCTTCTTTTTTTCTTCTTTTTATTGTTTTTATTTTTTTCTTTTTCTTTTTCCTTGGCAGGAAACATGGTTCTTCTTTTGGTGCTGTCTTGGCAGCCGTTCCTGATGAACGCAAGGATTTCTTCGTTCTTGTTGATCAGGTGGGAGTTATAAGTTCTTAGCTGTGCTTGACACACGCTGCCAGGTTCATTCTACTGATGGAAATTCTTTGGGCTGCGGCATTGATGGGGTTATACATATGTGAGTACAGTTCCTCCGTGATGTGATACTTGCAGTTGACCTTCTTTCTTTTCTCCAGGGGCTGTTCGAACCCACCACATTTCAGACATTCAACCAGATGCAATGCACTTGCTCTATTCCGCTCTTCAGTCGCCTACCCCACTGGGTGATTTGAGGTTCTTTATCTGGTTTGCGAAGCGTGTTCACTTAGTTTTGTATGTGATGTTCCAGGTACATTGATGGTGGAAGCTTAACCGATCAGCAGGCAACGCTCCTGCGTTATCAGCAAGAAAACCTGTGCTTTTTGAGTGAAGAGGTTTGCACTTCATGTCAGCCGTTGACCGTATCGACATTTTGCCCCGTCCAGGTTCTGCGATTGCAAGAGATGTTGAGTAAATATGAATGCTCACAAGAAGATGGCACCACGCCCCAGGTATGATATCTATTTCTCACGTGAACAACTTCATATTGGCTCAGGTCGATGTGGCACATTTGCTTGGAGCACGTGAGCAAGAACTACGTGCAGTAACAGCTGAGGTACGTGAACGTTTTTCTAACTTATTGTTGGCGACTTTGACGGGTGAAACTGTAGAGAGATCAATTGCAAGGTGAGATACGCATGGCGAGAAGTTTTATTGCCGAGAAGGACTCCGATATCCAACGAGTGAAGACTTTGAACGATAAGGTAGATGCGATTGAACAAACGAAAACTGATCTTGTTGTGCAGTACGTCGAAGAGAACGAAAGGCTCCGGGCTATGCTGGACGAGTGGAGCGCAAGAACAGCAAAGGTAGCTAGTGATGCTCTTTCCGCTCTGTATTAAAATGGTCTTTTGTGTTTTGTTGCACACCAGCTTGAGCTTGCATTGGAGGCTGAACGCCTGTCTAATGCCGAGTTGCAAAAGCAGAAGCTAGTGCGGTCTGGTACTTCAGAATCGATGTAACTTGTTTTTGTAATTTGTAAATGTCGAAACTTGGATTGCCATGACGAGTGATGGAGTTTTATAGAGTAATAACGGCTCGAGCAACCGCGAGGTAAGGATCTGAAATTTAAGTGCTCTTGATTCTCGACTATGGCATAACGCAGGGGCGGGCTTAACGTTGTCTTCTCGGTCAGAGTCACGAATACGAACGAGTACAAACCAACCAGTTTTATTTTGTTGGGTTTCAGCTATGGCGACGGTGTGTGTCACTGGCGCATCGGGCTTCTTGGGATCCTGGCTGGTGAAAAGGCTGCTGGAAGAGGGGTATTATGTCCGAGGCACCGTGAGGGATCCAGGTGAGTTTGAGTTCTCATTTTAATCGTTTCTATGGACGAACTTTAAGGTTCTATCGCCTTCGTGCAGATGATCCGAACAAAACGTCGCATCTCTGGAAGCTCAGTGGTGCACAGGAGAGGCTCACGCTCTTCAAAGCAGACCTTCTCTCAGAGGGCGTCTTCGACTCCATTGTTGACGGCTGTGAAGGGGTTTTTCACGCTGCTAGTGCTGTCACCATGACTGCCAAAGATCCGCAAGTAAGCACCGCTTCTTCCTTACGTTCTCTGAGAATGCTGTTCTCCTTTTTCAGGCCGAGATTGTTGATCCGGCTGTGCTGGGAACTTTAAACGTTCTGCGAGCCTGCAAGAAGCCATCGACTGTCAAGCGTGTCGTGTATACGTCGTCGACGTCAGCAGTGCGCTTCGCCGCTTCCTTCCCCCAGGATGCGTTTCTGGACGAGTCTATTTGGAGCTCCTCGGAGCTGTGCCGCGAGAACAAGGTTGCTAGAAGTGTACTTACATATTAATTATCCATCTCTTTTTGTAGTTCTGGTACCCGCTATCAAAAACTCTCGCCGAGCAAGCCGCCTGGGAGTTTGCGAAGTCCAACAATCTCGACCTCGTTACAATCATCCCGAGCTTTATCGTGGGGTACACGCTGCCACCAGTACCGACGGCCAGCGCAGCCGACTCCCTTTCTCTTTTCCAAGGTACGAGCAAAAACGTTTCTTTCGTTCTCAAGCTCGATCCAGGTAACGACAAACGCTTCGAGAACTTCAAGTTCATGGGCTACGTGCACTTGGACGACGTTGCCACCGCTCACATCCGCGCTTTCGAAAACCCAGCTGCAAACGGACGCTACATCTGCTCGGCAGTGGATGCTACGAACGCGGAGCTCACCGAGTTTCTGGCCGAGAGGTACCCGGACTACAAGATACCAACGTAAGCCATGCAAAACTTCTCTTTTTCTTTCCCTTGACTCGTTCTTCCAGATTTCCGGCCTCGAAGAAACCGTACAAAGGCTTGTGCAACGACAAGCTTGTCAACTTTCTCGGCATGAAGCTCAAGGGACTGGAGGAAATGTTCGATGACGTGGTGGAAGGTTTCAAGCACGGTGGCCACCTCGACCCAAAATAAGAGAAAACGATTTCTCTCGCTCTAACCCTAAAGCTCGGGATTGCTTCTTCCACAGATGACAAGGTGGGAGTCTGGGCCTTCTCTTGGGTAACTAGCAGCGATGGCGACGATGCCAGAGCCTTTTTGCGTGGGTGATCTTGTGCTGCTGAGTACCGAGGAGATTGATGCCACAATCCAGCCTCCCAAGTTCGTTGGGCCGTATAAGATCCAGGAGTGCTTGTCCGAGGCAAGTTTTCGGATCCAGGTGCCGGGCTCCATGGGTGTGGAGGGTGTTTTCAGGTTGAGTAGCTTGATCCGGTTTAGCAGTGGGAGAGGTCCGAGCCGAGAGACGACACCCTCGAGCGGGGTAGTGAATTCGGCTTCTCTCGGTGGTGGAAAGCAGGCGGCTCCAATCCAGGGAACGAAGAACAAGAAGGAGAAGACGCTGCTTGTCATCGGGGACAATGTAGGAGCCTCTCATTCCATTCCGAGGGACGAACACGAACACTCGAAGCAGGTTTCCTCGGAGCTTGATCGGCAGGTTTCCGCGGGGACAGTTGAGAGAAGCCAGGATTCGCGGCCAAAAACCAGGAAACTCCGGAAGAAGTACCAGAGCCCAACGCTTGCGGCTCCAACTCCGGATGCTGCTGCGAGAGACGAAGAAGGAGAAGAAAGACCTCGAGGGATTCAAACAAGCGTAAGCCGCGAGGATGGCAGTGAGCAGCAAGTTTCGTCCGAGCTGAACGGATCGAGAGCGTCCCAGCGGCGGCTCAAGCGACTGCGAAAGGTCGAGCGAACAGCAGTGTGCCGTGACAACCCGATGCAGAGCCAAGACAAGATCAAACAAGAAGTTGGCCAAGCGGTAAACCAAGCTCTCAAAGCAGAGGAGGCGCAGTGCTCGACTGATCCGTCCCGGAAAGGAGCCGAAGAAGAAGGGAAGAGAGGCACTGGCCACAACAGCAGCGGGGCTCCAGCAGATCAAGCGGGAGCCGGAAGAAGCAGCAGAGACGATGCAGGAAAGCAAAAGATGCTCAAAGAGGAGGAGGAGACGCCCGAGGATGGGACGATGGTGGTCGTGGACGGGGAGCCCGAGTGGGAGGTGGAGTCGATCCTGGAGGATCGACTTGCGTGTGATGGGCGGAGGGGTCGTGAGTATCTGGTGAAGTGGAAGGGATACAGTGTGCAGGAATCGACATGGGAGCCTCGCGCAAATCTCACTCACGTCAGCCGGCTGCTCAAGGAGTTCATCAACAGGAAGAAGAAGAAGAGTGCCGGCAGCGCTGTGAGAGATTCTTAGATCCCCCTGTTGCTTTTCTGACTTGGAAACAAGCCAAACAAAAGCAGCAACTGCACATTTGTTTCTTTTTTCTTTTATTCTCATGCACATCGACATTAGTTCCGCCATTCGCAACTGTAATTGCTTGACATAATTGCTTGATAAGCTGTTAAGTGCTGATAAACTGTAAGCACACCAACCTTAAGATGTAACTACAGAAGAATGTGAAGAGCGTTGATGGCTGGTCATTGAGAAAGACAGTGTACGAGAAATCTAAAACCTGCGGACCGAAAGAGAGAATTGGTGATCGCGATCTAAACCTTAAACCCTAAACCTTGGAAGTTTCTTCTCCTTAGACTATAATATAAAAGGACTTGGAAACCTACTATGAAACCTTTACGAACGATGGTGGCTCTCTCTCAGGCATTCGTGCGCATCTCCTCTCCATCTCTTGGGCCCGATCTAGAGGCAGAGTTCTACATCAGCAACGCGTCGAATCATCCCGGCTATGGCATCGCCCTCCTCCAGCTTCTGGGCGAGGCAACAGCGATCACGCAGGACGATACGTACTGCCAAGCATTGGCTTCCAGTTTCAAGAACCATGTCAAGACTCGATGGAATCCTAGCGACGAGATCACGCTGGGGATCCAAGATAGTGAGAAGGAGCAGATCAAGAGCTTGGTGGTGAGGTTGATGCTGGCCTCACCGCCGAGAATCCAGAGCTTCCTACGTCAAGCTGTGGCAATTATCAGTAGCTATGATTTCCCAAACAACTGGAAAGGGTTGCTGCCGGAACTCGTCATGAGGTTGTCATCATCCACAAGCTATGCTTCCATCCACGTGATCTTGCGGGCTGTCAACTCTATCTTCCAGAAGTTTGGGCATGGGTCCAAGAGCCCGGAGCTGTATTCGGATCTCAAGTACTGCTTGGATGGATTCGCAGCGCCGCTGCTGGAAGTTTTCACGAAGATCGGGGCTGTGATAAAGGCTACTACACCTGTGGATGCAGCTACTCTCGAGACGCTGCTTGAGTGCCAGAAACAGTGCTGCCGGATCTTCTACTCGCTCAACTCGCAAGAGCTTCCAGAGTTTTTCGAGGACCACATCAAGGAATGGATGGGCGAGTTTGAGTACTATCTCTCGTATGAAAATCCAGCTCTCACATCATGCGAGACTGGCATCATGGATCAAGTCAAGACGGCCGTGTGTGAGAACATCAACCTCTACATGGAGAAGAACGAGGAGGAGTTTCGAGACTTCCTTCCGACGTTTGCAACAAGTGTCGGGAGCTTACTGATGTCCACGTCTTTGCAACCAGCACAAGACCAACTGGCTATGGCCGCCGTGAAGTTTTTGACAACGGTGAGCAAGAGCGTGCATCATGGGCTCTTCAGCGGGGCTGATACTCTGAGACAGATCTGCGAACGCATTGTCATCCCAAATGTTCGAAGTAAGTTTTTTTTAATCCTTCCATCTTTACGTAGGAATCTTTTCTTATGAATCACTCTCTTCTTGTGCAGTTCGCGAGGAAGACGAGGAGCTCTTTAGAGACAATCCTTGGGAATACATCCAAAGAGATATCGAGGGGAGCGACATGGACACAAGAAGACGTGTGTCTTCCGAGCTCATCAAAGGGCTCATGCTACACTACAGGGAGCCAGTTAAAAGTTTAATGGCCGAGTTGCTGCAACGCTTGTGTAGTGTAAGCTCGGGCTCGAAAGACAAGGACACGGCTATCTACTTGATCGTTGCCTTGGCACAGAGGCAGTCGAGCTTCACAGTTGGAGCTACCACCGATCTCGTCAACGTGGAGCAGTTCCTTGCGTCGCAGATCATCCCGGCACTCCAAGAAAACGAGCTCCTCCTCCAGGCCAGTGCGCTCAAGTTCGTCACAAGCTTTAGAAGTGCCGCCTCCAAAGCTGTGGCGCTGGGACTGATGCCGCAGATCATCAAGCTCTTGCTCAGTGACTCCGTGGTCGTTTGCTCGTATGCCGCATGGTGCGTGGACAGGTTGCTGCTGGTGAGAGACGGAGGAGCGCCACGCTTCTCCTCGGCGGACTTGGCTCCCTTCCAGGACCAGCTCCTGGCAAACTCGCTCAGTGGATTGCAGCGTCTGGGCTCGCAGGACAATCCTTACGTGATGAAGTGCATCATGAGAGTTCTATCCTTGGTGGAAGATCAAGCAGGCATGCGCCACCTGGATGGACTGATGGAGATCGTCATCCGAGCTCGAGACAACCCGGCCAATCCAGCGTTCAACCATTATGTCTTCGAGTCGGTGTCCGTGCTCGTGAGAAAGGCCTGCCACCACCGCGATCTAGACGTCGTTATGGCCTTTGAGGGGCGGCTCTTCCCGGTGTTCCAATCCATCCTCCAAAACAACGTCGTGGAGTTCCAGCCATACGTCTTCCAGGTACTTGCGCAGCTGGTTGAGTCAAGAGCCCAGCCCATCCCCGGAGTGTATCTCCAGCTCTTCCCGATGCTTCTCGCCCAGCTCTCGCAGCAGTCGTCGGGGAGCACCCCTGCCATGATCCGGCTCCTCGAGGCCTTCTTGCTCAAGGCACCGCGGGAGATAGCACAGGCAAACCAGCTCCAGGAAGTTTGCAACCTTGTCCATGCACTGGTGTCGCGGAGGAGCACTGAGGACTATGCCTTCTACATCGCCAATGCGGTGGTGGAGAGCCTCGGGCAGGAGCAGCTGATACAGGCAATTGATCGGAGCCTTTGGACGTCCTTCTTCTCCCGAGCCATGGGAGGCCAGCGCACTGTCAAGTTCCTCAAGCTCCTGACGCTCTTCATGGCGCTCTTCACCGTCAAGCACGGTCCCGGAGCGCTGGTTGACTCCATCAACAGGTTGCAGCCGGGGCTCTCCATCAACGTGCTCGAGCAGCTGTGGATCCCGGCTTTGAGCTACATCTCGGGGAGAATCGAGACTAAGCTCTGTGCTGTGGCGTCGGCGAGGCTTTTGTGCGAGTCGCAAGTGCTTGTGGGCGACCAGATCTTGTGGAGGAAGCTACTGGATGGCGTAGAGACGCTGCTGGAGAGGCCTGATGAGGAACAAGGACAGGTAGAGGAGGACGTTCCAGAGATGGATATAATGAGTGGCTACTGCGGTGGAGGCTATGCGCAGCTCCACAATTCCGGGAGGAAGGAAGAGGATCCTCTTAAAGAGATCAAAGACGCTAGAGAATACGTTCGTGCCTCGCTCCAAATGAAGTATCCGGGCCTTTGAATGTGTTAAGTTGACTAAGGGCTCAATCCAGAGGGTGATAATTTAGGATGAGAACGAAGAACTATCTTATTTTCAGTGTTGTGATTCAACTCTGTCAGAGTGGGGATTTGCAGATCCAGCTCCTCAGCAATGGCGGTGGTACGTAGCAGAGCTCTGGAGCAGCAAATGTGAGCCGGAAAAGATCTATAGAATTCCTTTTGCAAATGTTGATATTGATATTGATGTTGTTGTTGTTGCTGTTCTTCCTGTGCTTGCCTCACCTATGGACTTCATCTTCACAATCATCCATCTCTGGCGAATGCATTAGAGAGTTCTAGTACCTCTGGAACATCAACACCATTATCCAAAGAGAAAAGCTCCCTTGTACTCGAAGAAGAAGAAGAAGACAATGTAATTGGAAAGTGGCAAATGCAAGCTCTAGAAACACAAATAGGAGCTGGTTGGAGCTTGGAGGCCTTATATGGTCTACCATCGCAGACCACATGCAATCACAAATTTTAATTTAGCATAAAACTCATGAAAAGTCAGGATGGCCGAGCGGTCTAAGGCGGCAGACTCAAGTTCTGCTCCTCTAGTAAGGGCGTGGGTTCAAATCCCACTTCTGACACATTCATCTATTTAAACCTTATAGATCAATTTTTTCTATTCTCGGAAACTTAGCTTGAGACAAGAATTTATTTTGAGACTTTATTGGTTCTATTAATCTACAAATGATGGATCTTGTATTCTAAGGATCAAACTTTTTGTTCCCCTCTCCCTTGTCCTTGTGCTTTGAATCTTCATCATTCTTAGATTTCTTCCTGCAAATGTTGATATTAATGATGATGTGGTTGTTATTGTTGTTGTTGCTCCGCTTGTGAGAGCCATGGACTGAAGAACCTCCATCTTTATGATCATGATCACCATCCACCTCAGGAGGATGTAGAGAAGTGGACGCTGGCTCTACTGCTGATGAGTCAGAAACACCATTTTCCAAAGACAAAGGCTCCCTTCTACCCAAAGAAGAAGAAGACACTGCTATCTGGAGAGTAGCAAGAACAAACACCAGAAGCAACAACAAAGCAGCCTTCATTGTTGTAGTGGTGGTGATTGTTGGAGCTTAATCAATGCTTGCTGATTGTGAATGGTTGGAGCTTATATACTATGATTTAAGCTCCAGCATGCATATGCATTGCCAAGTGGTTGATCAAGATTAACTAATAGTTTCTAGACTCCAATTTCGTAGAGAAGTTTAACAACTTAAGTATGACAAGGGCCGAGCGGTCTAAGGGGGCAGACTCATGTCTCGAGTTCAAATCCTATATGGAATTTTGAATTTTCCCTTGCTCTAGCTAGCATATGACTAAGTTTAATTGATGACAAAGTTCTCAAAGAAGTTCACTTGCTAATCAAATTGTTCGCATTTGTGTCCTCACCTCCTCCACTAATACTTGGACTTGAAGCAACGTTTTAGACGTAGTCAACGGCCAACGATCAAAGATACTGCCACATCAGATTTGGCGCGCCAGACTAGAAACCACCGTTGCGGGCATTTCTGGCGCCAAAGACCGAAAGAGAGAATCGGTGCTCTTTCCACTGTGACGCGCCGATCATCGCGCTGCACGCCAACCGGCCGCGAGTTTCTTTCTTGGAGGAAATTCATCCACCTGATCATCGCTATTTGCTGCAAATCCGATTGTTACACGCCATGCCCACTCCTGCCAATTTCGTCTATGACGAGCACAATGTGCCGCGGATGGGCACCGTTCGCAAGTCCTTCCAGACAAATTCACTGCTGCTCAAGCCTCGACTTGGAGCGGTGAGTGTCCCTCTCTTTTCTTGCTTCATTTTTTATCAGCTCTCTCTCTCTCTCTCGTCCCCAGGTGAAGAAGCCCACTCAGGATCTTCCAGAGCCCAACTACATCTATGGCGTTTGCAACGATTTGGAGGCCGAGGGAGTGAGAGAAGGTAGATATTTTTTACGAACGAAAACAAAAAAAGTGAGCTTGCTTGATGCAGTGATGACGCACCGAGAACATATCCCAGATCCAGACGCTATCAACGGCCCCGATTTGATCCAGATGAACAGGCTCGCCACCATTGCGTGGGTTCTTCACTCTCTTTTCTATTCATTTCCATTGTTTCTCATGTTTCTGTGGTTGGATGTTGATGTGCCACTGTCAGCCACATCGTGAAAGCTCCAGGAATTCGACCCTTCCGGAAGAATCACTACTGTCCCTTGCCAGTGAGCCAACGAGTGGTATGTTCTAACCAGAAAAAAATAAAAGGAGAAAACGATAGAGAGTTCGTCTAAGATTCCCTTGATTTGTTCCAGGGAACCCCACCTCCACTCCCCTCGGAGAAAAATCCTTATCACGTCTATGGTTGCAGAGGAGAAAAGTATGCTTCTTTCGATCGATCTTCTGAAAACAACGATTTTTTTTCTCGTTCTCTCTTTTAACAGGAACGAGGACATGGGTAAGGTGATGAAGAACGGCTATGCCGACGAGTGGATCAAACTCCAAATGTTCCACCAGCACAAATACAACCTACCCAGGATCTGCTTCATTCCTCCAAAGACCAACAAGGCCACAGTTATGTCCGCTCACGCGTGCTTCCATCGAATGCACCCCAATCCTCCGTCTCCCAGATTCGTCCTCTCCAAGTTTAAGAACGTCCCTCACAAGATTGACAACGTCCAGCCCATCCCACTCAAGAGAGACTAACGAGAAAAATTCCTTTTCTTTCTCAAGATCATCTTTTCCTTGCATTATCATCTCGAGCTGGCTGGCCCAAGATCAAAAGAATCATATCTGTAAAAACCTTACTAGCATCGCGGGAGATCTGGCGGTGGAGGCGGCAAAGTTTCGTTAGCCCGAGCACCGTTAAGCACAATAAAAGCCATCGTCAACCCCCACATTGTGTGCACCTCTAAATGGCAGTGGATGTACCAAACACCTGAAAAACAGTTGTCACATAAAAACCACCAAAAAAAAAAAAACAAAGCTCTGAAAGAAGAGAAGCTCACCAGGATTGTCAGCCTTGAATCTAATAGCAGCCCACCCTCCAACTGGAACTCCGACGGTGTTCCGTCGCGGAGGATCAAACAGGTTGAAAGTACTCGTCTGGCTCGAGTTGAAGTTGCCAGTCCCCTGCCCGACAATGTAGAAACTGTATCCATGGACGTGAATGGGATGGTTCTCGACGCCGAGGATGCTCGTATCCTGGAAAACCATCTGGACGTTTGCGTTGTATGGGATGACGAGAAGCCGGGTCCCTCGTTGCGGGGTGGTGTTGTTCGGAGGAGTCCCCGTGTAGTTGAAAACTATCGGCGGTGTGTCCGGGAAGTCGCGAGTGAAGACGCCGGAGATGTTGTTGTAGTAGGCCTGGAGGAGAGCGATGTCGGGAAGGACGAAGGAGATGTTGTTCATGGAGGCCGTGAGCTTGGTCCCAGCGATCCCCTGGCACACCCGGTTTTCACCGCACGGCTTTGTCCCGAGGCCGATCGTGAAGAGCAAGCTTCTGTCCACTGTCTGTGGGACTGGCTCCGGATGAGTCGTGTCCGCCAGGCTCCTCAGGCTGGCCGAGAAGTTTGCGACGAGGCCAGTGTCGTTGGTCGCTGGGAACGTCGGCATTACTGGCGGGGTCGAGTTCGACGAGCCTTGGTACTCGACGATTGCTAGAGTTGGCGTCGTCGGGAATGGCACTCCCGCGGCGGAGCTGTATGGACTGGCTCCCATGTAGTATTTGGCCGTGGGTTGGTTTGTGATGAAGAGCGCGGTGGTGCTCTGGCCCGGGGTGAGAAAGATGGTGCTGGTTGTGTATGGCTTGGTGAAGTCGCCGTCGATCTCCACAACCGTGAGGTTGTGGTTGGCTACGGTGAAGAAGAGCTCCTGGTTGAGAGCAACGTTGACGATGCGCAGGAGGTAGTGCTCGTTGGGAAAGACCTTGAGAACGTACACGTCTGTGTTTGGGGCTTGAGAAGTTTAGAAGTATGCTCCAGAAGAAGAAAAGAACAAAAAGAAAAAGCTTGCCTTGGGATGAGCAATTGTAAAGTGGCCCAGGATGACCATTGATGGTGTAAGCATCTGACAGCTGCGGGGCTCCTCCCGTCAGTAAGGACTGCGACTCGACATCTTCGACGTTTGCGTTCCACCATTCCCCTGGAACAAGAACAAGAAGGCAAGAATGAAAACTTCAGAATCAAAGGAATTTACCAATCAGAATAATGTGCTCTTCTCTCGGGTAGTGGAACGGATAAGGCACTCCAGTCTTGGGAAACACCACAATCGCTCCATGCACGGTCCCTCGAAGCCAAGTATCGTGAGCGTGCCACCAAAGAGTTCCACTCTGCCTTTGGATCTTAAACTTATACTGGTATGTGTCCCCTGTTTGCAGTGGACACTGAGTGATATACACTGGTCCATCAGCCCAGCCGGATCGAATTTGCCGTATCCCATGCCTGGCCACAAAATTCGATCTTGAGTAACTAGAGATTGCTAGAGAAGCGAGAAGAAATCCAAGAACCAGTGGATAGTGATGTTGTATTGGCAATTGTTGGTCACATTCACCACCACCGTATCTTCTTCATCGGCATAGACAACTGGTCCAGGGAAGAGATTGTTCACGGCAATGAGCGACTTAGTTTTACACAGCTTCGAGACGGTAAGAGGTTGTACCTGCATGGCAACATCTTTTCTCCTTTAGAAGCACGATGGGAATCGAGTGTGACGACTTACCAGAAAATTGTATTGCCTTGTCACAGCTGCGAGTACCGAAGATGCATTGAGGACGAAGATCCACAGCACGGCCGAGCGGCAGCAGCATTGCCTTGCGTGTCTCGAAGCCGAGAAACCATCCATCTGCATTGCCTCTTCCCGGGAGAGAGATATCAAGTCCAGTGCTGCTCGCCTCTGCTCATCAAACTTCTCTCCCTGGTGTTGGTCATGCCCGGCTAGCCGAGCTTCCTCTCGGCTAGGAAGCCCGAATTTTCTATATCTTTAGCGACCAGGAATCTCATGCGGACAGCTATTTGTCCCGGAGCAGCGAGTAAAAATACTCCCGACACCCGACCTGTGTCCACCAACTTGGAGTGATTGACGAGACCGGCACTGTAGCTCGCAACCACCAATACGACGAAAAGAAACGAGCTCAAGCTCCTCCTCTCGAGTCCCAATTATGAGAACGAACTCCCGTCGTTCTTTGTTTTCCTTCTCATAAAACCGGGACGTAACTATCTCGTTTTCTGTCCGTCTGGCACGATGTCACCGTAAGTTTTGGGATGACTCGAAGCTCAGAAGTGAGATTAAAGATTCCTTGCTTCCGATTTAGTTACGAGTCGATGGCGCCTCCCCTCTCAACGAACGATTTTGTGGACTTCTATCGGCGATTCGAGAAGGACAAGCCACCGGCACAACTCTCCTTTTTATACGCTTCCTCGTTTACCAGCACCAGGTGCTCTGTTCCGCTATAGGCCGCTGGTTTTCCGAGCAAAGTTTGAGTATTCCATCCCCTATTCTCCTCCTTTCCGTTTGTTCTTTTGCTTTTCTTTTCCCTCCTGGCCGCCGACGGGGACACTTCGCCAACTGTAGGTTGTCCGTCTATAATGGTTGTTGATCTTTCGTATCGGTGTGGTGGCGACTCTAAAGTTAAAAGGAACAATGGCTGCAGCGATCTAGCACTGGCAATCACCGACCTGTCACAGCTCCCCCTTATAAATATCCAGCGGCTTCAAATACCAGGTAGCCATCTCGTGTTGTTCGTCCGCCTTGCGCGCGTCTTTATTGAAACACCTTGGCAGCACCACGTAGACCCGAGTCCACTTCTCGTGCTCCATCAAATACGTCCAAACCCGGACACTGTAAGTCAATACTGCGGCATGTCCGTCTTCTGGAGCAAATCAAAGCATCCTGTTCCCAGGCCCACTGTTCTCCCAACAATAATCCGTGAAGACGGGGTATCCAGCTCGTCGACTTGCCGCCGCAGAGACGCATCTATGAGGAACTGCGACGCGGTCTCGAAACTCATCTTGAGGAAAGGTGACGGGTTGGAGACGATGCCGACCCGGTTGAGTGGCCTGTAACCCCCCTGGAACGTCATGAAATCGGCAATGAGGCTGAGATGGCGGGCGTTGACAGAGATGCCGTACGAGCCGAAGACGCCCTGTACCTCCCTCACGATGGTGGCTCTGGCTGCCTCTACGCCGTAAGTGTTGAGCATGGCGGCAATGTCGTTGGATGTGAGCTTGTTTAAGTCGAGAACATCGTCCGGCAGAGACCAGAGTTCCCAGAAGTTGACACCGTCCGTCTGGAGCGCGGGGTTTTCCGGTTTGCCGTTAAGCTCAATCGCGTTACACTTCTCGATGTTTTTCATACGCCGTACCGTCACGGTTTTGAGTACTTTCTCGACAATCTGCACGAGACAGCCAGCGTGAAACAGCCATAAAGAAGAACCAGTAAAAAAAAACTTACATTCGGAAGAAAGAGCTGCGGACTGTTCTGGTTCGCTTGGAATTTCATCTCGTAGCTTCTCCCACGAGCCCGAACGCTACTGCTCTTCTTCCCCTCTTTCTCTTTCCCGTGCCCCTCTTCCTCGTCATCCACAACTTCACCACCCTTCTCTTCGTCGTTATCACCGTCGACAATATCGTTTTCAGCATCTAAATCCATCTCTTGCTCGTCCTCTTGCTCGCTATCTGTCTCATAAGCAGCCTCGTCAGTGGTTCTCCCTTTCCGTTTCTCGGCATCGGCCCCTTCTTCTTGATCATCATCATCGTCATCTTCTTCAGCTACTTCCCCAGCCTCGATCACCTTCTTCTTCCCACCTTCGTTTTCACCCTCCCCGGCGGGAGAAGGCTCGTCCTCCGAAATTCCAAGTATCTGTATGGAGTCTTTTGCCGAAGTGAGTGCCTTTATCTCCCTCTCGATTTCTTTCCTCACTCCTTTAGCAAAGACGGACTTGATGGCCATGTCTATCTCCTCATTTTTGAGATCAAGGTGCGGCGGGAAACGCTCTTCAGGATATACACGTAGTCTCACTTTGTAAAGCCGTGACGGTACACCGTGATGAACATAGAAGGGAACAGCACTCACTTCGACCGCTTCCAAGATGTCCGCTAACATCACCTTGGTCATCACGCCGGCAAGCTTCTGGCCTTCGTCTCTGAACACGAAATCTCAATAGTAAGAAAGAGAGTAATTTCTTTTCTACCAACCTTGTTTTCCCAGGCTTCAACGGGCACGTCATTATAGGAGTTTTGATAGCCTTGGAGGCAACGGTAAGGATTTCGTGCAGCCTAGGAATACCCAGCGTCACGTTCATCTCACCACGTCCTGCAAAGTGGAAAGTATTGAGCCTGCACAATGGTATACAGCCAGGGTCATTACTAATGATGGAACTCAGAAAGACTTACGTCATTTGTGTAGATGGTTCCCCGATAGATTGGCCAGCAAGAACACCGACTGGCTCACCAGGTGCTGCGAGGCTAGCAAAGTACGTGTGCGTCATCACGCTTCTGAGCTCCTTGATGTGTCTCCTGCGATACAATTTGTACGCCTTTTTCTTCCCTTCCGAGAGCCCACCAATAAACTTCTCAAACTTCTGTTCCATGGCCTCAGGTATGTCTGTGATGTAAGCGTCCTTGGAAACAATTGCCTTCATATTCTTCACGTCCTTGGCATGTTCTCCTAAGCCAAGCTTTTGAGTAATCAGGTCGCGGTTCTGAAAGAAAAGGCAGTGAGGGAAACGAAAAAGCTCATATGTCTTAACTGTAGCCATAAGGTCGAAGTTCGTCAAACAGCTGCTCTTAGTCACGTCCACGGCATCTTCTCCATACAAAAATTGTATCACCGATCCATCTGCATCACGTACTGTAAAGTCGTAATTGATTTTCAAGCACTCCAGATTTTTTATTATGCATCTCTGCAAGTATCCACTCTTTGCTGTTTTGACGGCAGTATCCACAAGTCTGCAAGCATAGACGAATAGTGAGTTATTGAAAGTCCACTTAAGTATCAGCATACCCGTCACGGCCAGCCATGCAATGATAATAGTACTCCTGAGGCCTTAAACCTGTCAGGAAACGATCTTTGATAAACCCACCGGACCTGGCAACAGGTTCGTATGGTTGAAAACAGGGAAGCGTCTTGCCAGACACCATCCTTGGCACGCGTTTGCCTTCTAATTCCTGCTGGCCAAGCATTGACGATATTTGCGTGAAGTTGACCTGTAACACTACAATTAGCTCACTGATACCATCAATATACACGTTTACGTACCATTCCTCCCTTTGCACCAGTTACCGTCATCAGAGATAAGCAATTTTCAGGAAAAGGCTTCACCAAACCTTTCGGAAAGAGTGCATTGTTTACTTCAGAAGTCACCTTATTCATAGCACTTGACATGAGCATATCGAGACGAGCTCGGCCGGCATCACCTCTCAGCTGAAGAATTTTCCCAGTCATGTCTTTAATTGCTTCAATTCCCACGCCTATTGATGTGCATGTTAGAACCAAAGCAATGTAGACTTTTTTCCTCTTACTCGACAGTTTCTTGTCCTCAACACCCACAAAACGCCCATGCACAATGTCACCCAGCTCATTCTCCGCTGGCTCGAGTTTAGCAGCTCTCTCCTCTTCCGCTCCTGGGAGCAAAAGCATGTCGGCGATTCCACAAGTAAACCCATGCATCTGCAGAACAGTACGAAAAAGAAAAGAAAATTAGAAAACTTGAGAGTTAACAGAATAACTCCACTCACAAATAAATAGGAGGTGAACAGCCTGCTAAAAACCGATAGAAGATGACCAGCATCGTCAGCACCATACAGCTCTTGAACAGTGTGCACCAAGCCAAATTTTCCAAACTGAGCTTTGTCAATGATACCGCAAAGAAGATCGTTTCCTCGAACCAGAACCTTCAGTTCCTCGCTTGTCTTCCCAATATAATCTCCCGAGACACGTATACCTCTTTCCATTGAAAACGGAGGCCTCCCTCTGGTGACATAGTTGAGGATTGTCGTTAAAACCTACGAAGTGTCAACAATTCTTAGTAATAATCAAGAAATCAAATAAACATACTTGCTTTCCGGACCACAGGCAACGAGGTTTCCAAATAGCTGGAGGGACAGTTTCAATTGCCGGATGATTGTCGAGCGTTTTCACATTGCGACCCTTCGAAAAAGAGCCAGATTCTAACGTCGGCATAGGTACGCAAGCAGAATAAACGAGTTGATGATATTCCTCCTTCGTTAAAAATGTATCCTTTTTCGTGAGAAGAGTCGCACTAATAATATGATCCTGTTTATACAGTTGATGAGAAAACAGCAAATCGTTACAATTTCTTACTTGAATGAGCCCTCGTATGGGTTCCCCGCTTGTCGGTACGACATACTGTTGGTTGGCATTGACAATCAGGTAAGCCTCGGCTCGTCCTAGTTCATCTTGTGGAAAATGAACATTCATCTCATCTCCGTCAAAGTCTGCATTGTACGTACTAGAAAAACAACATTCAGTGCACTAGCAGCTCAGTTTAGGATTTAAACCTGCAATTTGCGTAGTGCAAACGCAAAGCTCGTTGCCCTTTAATCACACGAGCTTTGTGTCCCATCACTCCAGGTTTGTGAAGAGTTGGCTACAAAAACAAATGAGCAAGCAAAAACATTAACCGAAATTTACCTGACGATTCGCGAGTAATATATCTCCGTCTTGCAAGTGTCGGTAAACTGTCTTTCCTATAAGCTTTTCTTTCTTTATAGTGTCAGTCGCTGTAGCGCCTGGCGTGGAAAGCAGTGTCTTTGCCGTAGCAACCCGCTGCCAATCTTTAAGGTACTCAAGGCTCACCCGAACACCCAGCTCGTCTTCAACATGAGTAGCCCCAGGATGTACGTTCGGACCATTTTCAACATTTCTCCTTAACCGCTCGAAGTTATACGCTGTTACTTTCTGAAAGCAGAAAACCAGCACGTAAGTACTGTCAGCAATACGTCTTCATACCTCTGGATATGTCAGTTTTACAGCAAAATTTGGTGGAATACCAATTTCATTGACCGCAATAAAAGGATCAGGTGAAATAACGGAACGGCAGGTATGGTTTACCCTCTTCCCCATCATGTTCCACCTAAAGAGACCTTGTTTCTTTTCCAATAGTTGTCTGATTCCAACGTTTCTATCTTTCCCAGCAACTGCAACACAGAGGAATCTGAAACTTTGCAAATAACTCATCATGCTGACGAAAATACCAGTAGTGCTATCAATAAGTTCGTTCACGGCATTTTGCAACTCAAGCCATAACCGCAGACCATCCTCTGATTTTGCACCGCTCTCTGTAATAAGATCTGACAGCTGAATATTTTTTTCGACAACAACCTCATAAAGCTTGTTTTGAGGATGCTCCAGAAGCTGCCAGTGAACTTATTAACAATTGAAAAACATGTATAGAAGCAGTTTTACCTGATTATTGACATAGTTTGGAGGCCGAAATCGATTCGGTGTGACTGCAAGTGCTTCCAAGAAGAACAGAGATAAACCATCTTTCCGAGCAGGTGACTTTCCAGTCCCAACTCCACCCCAAATCAAAGAGCAGAGCTTCTCCTCGTTCCTCCACAGCGCACTCAAGTGTTTTCTTACCTGAAACTTGTATCAGTCTCTAAAAAGGAAGAACATGGGAACGTCACCTCTGAAGGTAGTAAAATTTTAGGCGCGCTGAAGTACCCGACTGCTTGAATACTCGAGTTCTTGCCAAATTTATCCGCTTTGGGCTTTTTGCCCTTCGACTCGGGAACGCTGGCGTCCATTGCCGCCGCTGCAGCATTTTGATCTCTAAAAATATGCCCGCTGACCATGTTCGCACTCATATGCCTAGAACTCAGTGGTTGCTGGAGAAAAAATTTTTTAGAAAATGATTGAGTAAATAACCACTAGAAACACTCCAAGGTTACCTGGAACAGCTTCCCGTGACCTTCGCTCCTGATCGCTGGAACCTGCCCACCACAAGAACTACATTTGGTCCGCGGAAGTTTAAAGAAATCTTCGATGATCTTCTTCACTTGGATAAAGTGCCCCGACGTTATAAGCATTTTACGCCCGCCTGACGGATTCTCGACAACACTCTCTTTCATGATTTGCGTGAGAGCAATGCAAGCGTCTTCAACCTGTGGAATTTTTTTTGGAAAAAGTCAGTCAGAAAACTCAATGGTTTTCCTCCACTTACTTTCTTGCGCTCGTGCTTGAAGTGGTGGCAGAAAACACAAACGCTCTTGAAAATTCTCACGAGAGATCTGTAGAGAAGAGGATTGAAAACTGGCATCACGAGCTCAATATGCCCGAAATGTCCAGGACAAAACAGCTGCATATCTCCACAAGTCGGACACCTGAGCAAAAAAAAAAAAAAAAAACAAGTCTTTTAAGCACGAAAATGCTGAAAGATTGAGCCTTACACATCCGATTGTTCTGTAGGACCAAGAGCTGGATCATACAGCCCATTCGGCACCGGCTTCCCCAATCCATCCAGCAACCGCGGGCTGGTAATCCGCTTTACACTCATCGCTCGCACCTCATCGGCCTGATAATACGAGAATCCGATCGCCTCCATCGAATGCGCCGCCTCCTGCATCGATCGAAGAGGAAGAATCACATCCACGATCAATTTCTCTCATCGCCTACCTCTCGGCGCCCCATTTTCGCTCTGCGCTAAAACCCTAATGGCGTGGCACTAAAACCCTAGAATGCTCTGTACAAAAGTGGCTTTGATTTATACTTTGAAATCCTTCTTTGCTCGAAACCATGGACTACAGCAAAAGTACATTGGAAGTCTGTATCTTCCACAAATCCTGGCACAAGAAACGATCAACACACCACAGCAATTGTAAGAAACCATGGATAGATTTTTTCTCTCGTTAGAATCAATGTTTTCGAGTGTTACTTGACTTGCCTCATCGAGCCAAAAGCTCTCCGCGAGTCAGAAAAGCAAGAAATTTTCATCTCTGGGCAGATGAACGCCGTGCTCGCAGATTAATCGCTGCGGCAGGCTGCCTGAATTACTACCCAATCGCTCTCTCTCCCTCCTCAATGGAAAATCTTAGCACTTACGAGCACTGGGCGATCACTGGAATGGGCTTCAAGTTCTTGGGATTGTTCCTTAGCTTCTTCTTATACTTGGAAATCTAGGAAAGAAAAGAGAGATAGAGCGCCAAGAATGCAGCACTTTTACCTTTGATTTGGGGACTGCCATGAGCTCCATCGATCCAGAAATCGATTCTGCTGCAGGTGCTCCATGCCCGACCTCGCTCCCGATCACTGGCGCCTCGGCAGGAGCGCACGGCGGCCGGATCGATGGCGCCGGATGGAAATGCCTACGAAGAACACGGGCTCTCAGCTGCCAAGCCACGGCCGCCATTCATACCCTAGTTCCCAAAGCACTCTAAACCCTAAACTCGGAAGCATATTCCAACCCCCAAACGTTTACAAACGCAAAAATTATGTACACGCAAAAACGAAGAACAACCTCTCTCTTCTCTCTTGTTCTAGTTTTTTGGTTGATCTCTCAGTAGTCCCAGCCGCTAAATGCTGTCTCCGATCGCCCCCTCGCGTCCATTGGCCACTCCAGATTCTGGCGATGGAGCACAGCGTAGGACGAGTTTGAGAAGAGCGGCGGAGTCTCCACTTTGATCCCACGAGTCAGGCAAGGCACCGCTCGAGGAGTCTTGCGGGGCGAGCTCTCGAGCAAGTGAGACAGCCCGACGTGATGGTCTCCGTAGCTCAATTCGGCAGGCTTGAGAAACATGCACGCCAATCTGGTAGAAGAACAGATCGATCGATCATCGACGAAAGAACAACCGTGACGAACGTTTTACCTGTTGATGTTCGAGTTGAGCGACTGGCGCAAACCATTGAACGAGAAGAATCCCTGCGAAACAACAAAGAATCAAAACTGGAAACTGGGGAATGCTACGAACTAGCTTGTTTACCTTGAAGGAGAAAACGAAGGATGCCTCTGATAACTCCTTGATATCGTCCGACTTCCTGTCCAAGGCTTGGATGTGCCGCAGCTGCTGTGATATCTCCTCTAGAATCTCCATCTCGCCGTTGCCACCACCGCCCCTCCTCGGCCCTCCAAACGCGTGGTAATCCCTCTCGGCTTCCAGCGCTCGAAGCCTCGCGCTCAGCTCTCTCAGCTCCTCGCTGAGCTTCCCATGCGGCCGGGCGAAGGCACGAACAATGTGGTCGACGGCGTTGTCTTCGTCATCCCGGCTCACGGAACTCGAATACAAACCGGACGAGCTGGACGCGGAGCCATAGCTTCTCGAGTTCTTGAGAGGCGAATCATGGCTTTTCCATCTCGGACCATACTTCTCCATGAACTCGTGCTCGGACCGGCCACCCGACGTCGTTCCTGTGCTAGAAACCTCACGTAGATCGTGAATCCCGGACGAGCCATTGCCCTCTTCGTCGACGTCCATGCTAGACGATCCCACTCCTCGCGAAGGGCTGTGAACTCTCGGAGGAGATTCCACCCTCTCGAACGATTCTATCAAGTTCTTCCCTCGCTGCTGGCCACCCGCCTGTGGAGTCGCAGCCATGGAAGCACCATCCCCACTCTCCACACTGGAAAAGCAAGGCCTCTTCTTCCCACCAGCGAGAGAGCTCCGGTACATCTCCACCTCTTTGGACAGCGCCATCCTCTCCTCCTCCTGCTTGGCCAGGATCTCGTTGAGCATTCCAATGGCACCTTGATCATACTGGGTGCGCTCCTCCACCATCCTTTTGTACTGGCTAGCTTCCATTTGCACCGCAGCCTTCTCCTCTTGCAACCTGGTGATCATAGCCAAGGTCTCGGTAGCAGCCACCGCGGCGGCATTCCTTTCTTCCTCGAGCTCCACGCTCAGCGCGCTCACAATCTCCCTCTCGGCCTCCAAGGCCCCCATCAAGCGCCTGAATTGCTCGTTGGAAATCACAGCATCCTCCTCCCAAGCGACGGAAGAGAACACCTCCTCGGGATAGATTTTGGCAAACTTCCTCTTCACGGAGCGCTCGTTCTTGCCGGACTGGGAGAGAAGCCGGTTACAAAACGAGCAGCGCCCATGTACTTCGCAATCGCCGCCATTCCAGACCTCCCAGCTCTTTTGGAAATCCACCTCCAACAGGCCCCCTTGCTGCTGCGCGAGAAGAAGCTCGAGCTTGCGGAGCTGCGCGGCCGCGGGAGAGGGCGCCAGACACGAGCAATACGCCGCGACGCAGCAATCGCAGACGCTGCCCATGCCCCCAAGGTACAATCCGGATATCAAAATCTACTGGAGCTGAAATGCGAGCTGGCGATGTCTCCGACCTCAAATTTCCAGCCCCAGCTCATCGCTATCGGTCGGCGCGCCTTGGATTCCCCCCGCCCACTTCGTGGAGCTCGCCAAACCCTAGAACAAAAGCCCTAGAACAGTGAGGGAGGGAGAACAAAGAAATTATTCTTTTTCATTCGGCCGAAAGGTCCACCACATTTTCGTACGATTATAACGTTCAACCATAGCCCAGCAATCGACGGTCAGGGATTCCATTCTATATCTGGCACTGTAGCCGTCAGATATTCGCGCCCGCAGTTACTATATTCGCTATAGCTAACTAACTCCGTTTGAAATGGTACATACGCTTTACTCCATGTGGCAACGCTTGAGATACCACGCAGCATACTTGTTGAGTGACCAACGCACGACGATCTTTAACGCTACCAAAATTGCGAAAGTTCCACCGGCAACGAGTCCAAATCTTAGCAGGGAACTCCAAGCGGACTTTGTCGAGATGTACGAAGCATACAGAGGAAGTATGACTTTGATAACCTGTGATCCAGGGTTATGGAAACATTTGAGAGAAAGTTCTAGCCTTACCACACAGGCGGGGCCGAGAGGTATGAATCTGAGAGCTTTGCTCCTGGAGGAGTCCTTGCGGCTGCTTGCAATCTGAAACATGAAAACTTCAGAGAAGGAATTTGAAAGATTTCTCTATAAACCTGTTCGCACAGCATCTCCAGGAACTCCGTGTAGGCTGCGGGCATGACTTGGTTCACCTTCGCTAGAAAGGAATGCTTGATAAGGTCCACAAAGGATTCGCAAAACATTACCATCGCCGCGTGCTGCACAACACAATATGGGATCAATAAGTCAGTGCAATACGGGAACTAGATAACGAAACGTACGTAGAAAAATAATTGCATCCATGGCCCTTCCACAAGAATGATGTTTTGCGCAAACGCGAAAAAGAGGCAAGTCAGAAGATGAAAGCGCTCCACTGTGTCTGCGGAAGTGACACAACACATTATGGCGAAAAATACGAGCGACACAAGCTTCGCACCAGTGTGAGCCAGATCATGCATATTCTGCTTGTTAAACCGCTTGAAAACGGTACTCTTGATCTCTGCGAAATTGTTGGACATTAGCAGCACAAGCAGCGACCTGTTTGTTGCGGCGTAATGGAGCGCCGCGGAGAGACTGATCGCTTCGAACAAAATTATAAACGAGTGGACTGGTGTGCACAGTTAAGATGGAACAAAAGAACGAGATGAAAAGAGAAATTTTCGAAGGATATTGAAGCAGCCCACTGCTATGAGCCAGTTGAGAGCAAAAGTTTGTAAACCTGCAGCATTTGAAACGTAATTCATCGCTGAGAAATACAGAACCTGTAGCACATCCACGCCAAATGACTGGAAGAGTTTGTCGAAGACCTGAATCAAGACAATAAACTTCACGCCCTGCAAGGAAATTTTGAATTTTACCTCCAGCATGTTGTAAATGACATAGAGTTTTATATTCGGCTCAAATCGAATCGAGTGATAGATATAGCTGATATCTAAACGGTGACAGTGCAGAACGTAAGAAGCCAGAATCAACTGCCATATAGATCAAAATACCTGCTTGCTGAAGAAAAAGAACCCCGAGAACCAAGACAAGTAAGCAACCGAAATCGGACAAGTCACGGGCTTGCAATGCTCGTCGCTCTCTGCCAGTCAGATAGAAGAGAGTGAGAAAACAATGTAAAAGAAAATCATTTCACACCTAGAAAATTCACCTCAGACGCCTCCAAAGAGCTATTACAACGCGGACCGGTGTCGCAACCAGAAGCGAAAGAAAGGAGTCTAGGCAGGCGAAAAAACCAACGAGGATGAGCTGAAACACGAGTTCCAAAAGCAAAGATAAAATGTTAAGCATGAAACTCTTGCGAAGTAGAATAACAAACAACTAACCAGTTCGCATCGCCAGGGGACGTGCACCAGAGTATTGTAGACGCAATCCTGACTTTTCTGATTTCCAGCTCGTACCGTTGCCTCCAAAGAGCTTCCTTCAAGCAACCCGTGAAAAAAGCCGCGAGCTTGCCAGGATTCGCCAATGTCGACTTGCTTCGCAGGCTTCTCGGCCTCGAAGCGATCGAAAACTTTGGTGTCTGCGTTACTGACAGCTTGAGGAGAGGGATGCGCCACCAAAGAGGAGGTTCCATTCTCTTGAAGAACAGGACCATCTCCATTTTCCTGTACCGCATGAACAGCACGTTTTTCCTCCGCTCCATTCTGCTGGATTATCCCATTCACCGCTGTGGGAAATTTTGGTACCTCTTTGCGGACCTGCGCTACCAGATCGGCAAATCCCGCGAGATCGGCGCTGGATCCAGGGCTGAGGCTGAAACTCTGCTTGAGCGTTCCCTTTTTGCTCCGGCGCCGCCGCCTCCGGGAATTCTTCTCCGCCACGAGCTCGTTCCTGGGCGGCGCCACTCGATCATCCTCGTCGCCGGCAACATCGCGGCTGAGGAGATCGAACGAGACACTCCGCTTCACCAAAGCAGCGGGCGCCATTGCTTCTCCAAGCTCATAGCTACACGTAAAGAACCCTAACCCTCCATGCGGTGGAGGAAAACGCGAGGACTGGTCTACACGTGGTCGTCGACAACTGGATGGGCAGCGTGGCAAGAAATGGTATATCCTGCGCTTTCCTAGGTATCTGAATATTCCCACCCTGCCGTTCGTACTTGCGTACGGAGTCGTCCACGTCGGCGCTCCTCACGGTCAAATCCTGGTGGGGATTAGAGATTTAGGGCTCTTAACGCCTGGGAGCGATCGATCGATCGATCTGCGAGCTAGAGCGCGGCATTTTGGATCGCGCGCCGTCTGGGATCTAGGATTTCGAGGAGCTGCCATGGGATCATGAGCAGGAGAGATGGCTCCTGCTGGAGGCACCCTTCTCAACGCGCGGCTGGAGTGTGCGCCGACTGCCTCAAGGAGCGGCTCTCGGCGCTGAGCCCCTCGGCGGAGGCGCTGGTTCCACACAGGGCGTCCTACAGCGACAGGAGCTCGGCATTCGGGTTTGTAGCGCTAGATAGGAGGAATGCCGCGGCTAGCCGGCCAGGGATCGCGGATTATGGAGGCCAGCGCCAGCAGCAGCTCGTCTCACCGCTACTCTCGGATGCCTACTTGCGGAGGTCCAAATCTTGGTCGCATTGGGAGGGAAGTGGCGGCGGCGGCGGCGGCGTCGTCATGGGCGGCGCCTCCAACGCCGCCCGGGGGAACAACCTTCCCTTCGGCAACGGGAATGGATTCGCCGGGAGGAAGTCCGATGCCGTTCTTGACGACTGGACCCGGCAGAGGTTCTTCTCGATCTTCGCCAAGGACCAGAGCCAGCAGAAGAAATCGTCGTCGGCTTGCGCCAGCAACAACAGGAGCACGCCGCAGCGCTTCTATGGCGGCGCTCCACCGCTCGCGTCTGGGATGAGGAGCGGCGGCGGCGGCGGCCATCGCTGCCTCGCTTCTTCCAAGGTAGACTATCAAGGTGAGGGTCTTAGTTCTAGCGCAGCAGCTGGGTTAGAGAATGGGAACTCCTCGTCCGCCAAGAAGACTTCGTCACGTAAGTCATCCGCATGGTGGTCTTCGCTGGTGACAACTTTCAGGAAATCCAAGCCAAGGCCTTCTCCCGAGACCGAGCCAGCAGTAAGCAAGAAGAAATCCACGAGCACCGGCAGCAGCAGCCTGGCCGGCTATTTCAACCGGGCGAGGAAAGAAGAAGCCAAGTATGTGAACTTGGCAAAGGGTCGAGCTTCCCAGCATAGCCCAAACTGGAAGCAGCAGCACCCACAACAACAACAGCAGCAGCAGCAGCACAGCAATCCATCGTGGATCTCATCGCCACTGCGAATTTTCAAGCACGGTGCGAGCTCTAACCACGGCAAGGCCAAGAAGGACGCGGCCAACCCGATCAGCTCGTCTTCCTCGCAGCAAGCTTGCGACGCTCACCTCCACCAACAAAACCAACAACACCAGCAGGAAAACACCGTCGACAGGCACTCGAGCTCCGAAAAGCCGAGCTCCTGGAGCATTCCATCGTCGGTGGAGCTGAAGAAGCTCCAGGCGGCGACGCCGGCCTACACGGCCTACTACAGGGACTACGGCGCGTGGAGCTTGTCGTCGAGCCCGGTACCGCACAACAGGTGGGGCAACGCTAATAACTGCGCTACGAGGGGAAAGCAGCCGTGGGAGAATCGAGACGTTGTCGCCCACTCTGCGTCGTCACCGTACCACCGACTGGGCAGCAGCACTTGGAACTTTTACTTGACGCCGCTACGGCCTGCCAAAGCGAAGGCCGCCGGCATCGCCACCACCACCACCACCACCACCGCCAGCAGCGCTTCAAAACAACAGAACAACAGGTATTAACTTCTCCAGTCAGCCTTTTAAAGTTTCTTCGTTCCTTTGACTCAGGCAGTAGCAGCAAGCAGGCGACGCGCGACAAGTGCTTTGCTCGCTCGTCTTTTTCTTCTCGGGCCACAGAGAGCGATGCGAGAGCGAGGGAGGTCTGGTCGAAAGAGAAGAGATCTGGTCGAAAGCTCAGCGCGGGGGTCCTTGTAGGCAGAGAGGATTTGGAGCAAAGGAAGCAGCCAGCAGTGGCAGTTCTCTAAGAGTGCGAAAAGGCTGGAAGAGAAAGAAGCGAGGGATGAAAGTATAAAGAGGCAAGAGGGACGAGCTCGTCCTCTCTCTGGTCGCTCAGCAGGTCTCTCAGGTCTCTCAGGCCTCTCAGGCCTGGCGGTGGAATGGATGGATGGATGGATTGATGGACGAACAGCATTTAATCTGCGCCTGGCAGCAGGGTGGTGGTGGTGGTGGTGGTGGTGGTGGGATTTGGCATCTCATGGCAGTTGCAGTGAAGACAAATGTTTCAAAGGTGGACACAGAAAGAAAGAGAAATGTTTATTGTCATGAGATGCTTGGAGAGTTTTTTGACGAGACTGCATGCGTCATAAATGCCAAACAAGGGTATTTGCAGCCTCCTATAGCAATTGAGGAAGGTAGGTGGTGAAATACATGAGTAGATCATAATGCATTCGTTGCATTGTGGTCTCATGGGTCTCTGGAGAACACGTATTATTACTAAAATGTAGTTTCTCACATTACCAATATTGCCAAGGGCATAAATTTGAAAGGTGGGGTTTAACTTTCAAATGAAAAATTATTTTTAACTCTTTTTAAAAAGAGTAAATATTTTTTTAAAAAGGCTAACCTAACGGAAGATTTTGAAATGCAAAAACTTTTAACAATTCTTCTCTTCTCCTTGATCATCAACAATTTGTGGCTTTTGTTGGCTAATAGGGATAGTTCTTACTGCAGTGGTTCTAAGATTTCTCAATTGTTATTGATTTTTCCCCTACAGGATGCTAGTATAAGACCTTGGAGGTGTTAAGAGCAAACTAAAGGTTTTATTTTGTTATCTGTAAAACGTACCTTAAAACAGATGTCATCGCCTGCTTATTAATTAAAAATATTCATCCCTTAAAGAAAGAATAAGCATATTTTGAAAGGATATTTTATTTTATTACTCTTTAAGGAAAAGAGCTACATGAAAGTGCATCCTAGTGATGTAGTTCATTGTTTGAGCTATATTCTATTGAGATTGTTCTGACCACCATCAATCAGAACTATGCTTAATAAAACTTGTTATTTTTAGGAATCTTTTGATCTAATCGTTGTTAAACTCTGAAAAAATGCATGTTTGTGTTCCTTGCAGAGACAATTTAGCACATAGACAAGTGTTACATCAAGCTTTGTCAATAATCACTAACAAACCCAAAAGTTTCATCAACCAAGCCTTTTCTGAGGAGGCATGACCTAGAGCTAAATAACAAAGATAAAAGAGGTTTAGCTTTGCCTCTTTTTGCACCGACCTTTACCCTTAAATTTACTAGGTATTAAACCTTAAGTGTCTTAGTGAGTTTACATTTGCACACACACATTAAGAAAATACTTAAATAATCAAGTTAAGTATAATTTTATTCACACAAACCTTTTCATTCAGGTAAACTTATAATTTGATATGGGTTTAAATTTAGTTTCTTAGAACTTACCTTGGTCTAGTCTTGGTGATCTGAGTGCCATATAGTGCCAATGGCAGCAAGACCCTGTCCACAAACTTGCTCCATCATTAGCAATGTCACTCTGGTCTAAACAATGAAGCTATTGACTTTTGCAACATCTTCAATCATCTCTTTCCAGTCCATCTAGAGTCTAGGAAGAATCTTTCTAGCTGAAAATCTTTCTAGACTTGATTGTTGCTTTCCTTATATAATTTTTCTGTTCTTTCTAAAAGGAGAAGTCTTCATAGACATTGTTGGAAGCCCATACTACATTGCTCTAGAAGTTCTTTGAAAAATGTATTCGGCATGACATCCGGTGTTGGAGGGTGACACAGCTAGCTTCACTAGCATCTGCAACCTCCTTCAAAATGCTCTTAGTCCACCTGGACCATGTCACAGCATAGTGACATTCAATAGCTCTGGGCATCATCACTGCTAACTCCTATTGCAGTGACTTCTTTTTTCTCTTCTTTGTTTTCTTTATTTTTCTTTCATTTTTTTTCTTTCACTCTTTTCTACTGCCTTTTGGGAGTTTATTCATTTCCTAGCTTTTCTCCCATAGTTTCTAGGTTCTTCTCTATATTAGATTTATCCACACCTCATTACCATCATTTTGAGTCACTCACAATCACCATTTAATCATTCTTGAATTTGCTACATCTTTGTCTATCACTTGTTACATTTGCTTTATATTTACATGCATGTGTTCTGTAGCAGATCTTGCTAGAGTTCCAGCCCTCCTGCTAGAGCTTGCGGAGAAAATCCAGTGCCGATCAATGCAACCCGGGATTGTGGGTGATGCCAGTGATCACTGCTGTCCAAGAGACTAGATTTGGATCTGGCATGGTGCGGAAGATTGCAATTGTGGGGCCAAGATGGCCGAAGTGAATGTAGCTCGTGAGGATGGTGTTCCAGGATACTGCATTGCTCTCACTCACCTTGGAGAGGAGGATCTTTGCCTTGCACAAATGCCCATTTGAGGCCAATGCTGCGATCATGGCATTGTAGCTCGCAGCATCGGGATGGGCGATTTGGGAGAAGATCCGCCACACCTTTGGAACATCCACAATCTAGACATACACATTGATGATTGCTCTGATCACGCTAGAATGCCGATTCTTCGGGCTCAAACAGCACCCTGGCTTCCTCGATCCTCCCAGACTGGGCGTAGGCCTTGCCCAGTCCTCGAGCATGGAGATCATGGAGTTGGGCAATGTGAATCGATCAAAAAGGAGCTTGGCCTGCTCAATCCTGCCACCAAACGCAAGCACTGCAACCATGTCATTGATTGTCATAGGGTTGTGATGGGGGATCTGACCAAAGAGGAGCTGTGCCTCATCAAGATTGCTGCTCCTCGCGCATTCCACGCCACCATGACGCACCGTGGCATGGAATCGAAGAGCGTGCATCTGGCCTCACATGGCATGGGCTGAAATCATTGACATCCACGACACTGCGTTTCGATCAGGCATGGAATCAAATACTTTTCTATCATTGTGCACTCAATCGTTCACAAGGTAGGCCGCCAGGAGTGAGTTCCACACAACCATATCATGAGGCTCCATGGAATCAAACATGATCTTTGCATCCACAGCCAGTCCCTGCTGCACATAAGCTCTGATCATTGTGCTCCAGGAGACAGCATTTCTCTGTGGCATCACAGTGAAGAGAGCTTGTGCCTTGCGGATATGGCCGCAAGAACCCATTGTTGTGATCATCAGGTTCCATGAAACTATGTCTCTAAAAGGGATTCTCTTAAACATCATGATTGCATCATCGATCCTCCCAGACTCCACAATCGTGCCCAGGAGGCTGTTCCACAAGCAGCAGTCCCACTTGGGTATCTCAAAGAAAACAATGGCCACCTTTTCAATTTGCCCATTCTTGGCATTTGCCATATTCATAGAGTTCTAAGCAGTTACAATTTGTAATGGCATAGAATCAAACAGATCCTTCACATTTTCTAAATAATTTCTTGATGCCAAAACTGATATCATCGTTGTATTCACTCTGGCATCTCATTGAATAGGGCAATGGCTTCCTCCAGATGCCAGTTTTGGGCATAGCACAAAAGCATTACATGACATCTCTGTAATTTTTCATTTCATCACATTCCATGATCCACATGCATAGTGATCATCATCATCCATGGCATGAAATTGTAGAAAGGCATCCCATCAAACAATCGCTGTGCCTCCTCCAGATCCCCAGTGGCGGCAATTGCTGCAATAGCAGCATTCCAGATGACAAGATTTTTCACTAGGTTTTTCTCAAACACCTACCTAGCCTCAAATAACTGCAATTAATGATGCTAATGTTTGCTTTTAGCCAATGGGAGGTGGCCAATTGCTTGGGGCAAGAAAAGAAAGCATTATGACACATGTAATATGAAAAGTGTTGATCGGCATTGACATTTAATCTTTTGCAATGGAGATTTACTTAGATTTTATAATTCTTTTTAAAGATTTTGATAATTTTCTATGAAAAACATCATCTTATAAGAAAACATATGCTTATAGTTACCTTTTCAATTCTTTTTTCAAAGTGGAATATAATATATGTTGTTTGATATTATTTCAATTTAATTTTCAATGTAATAATGATAATTAAAACAATATTTGCTAACTGGGCAGCATATGCTAGGCAATGACTAGTTGAGCTAATAAAACAATAAAATAACAAATATAAATTTGTGATTTGACAGCGATTTAAATTTTTGGTGTGATAGATTATTTTAATGCTAAAATTTCAGCTTTCCCAGAATAGAAAGAGTTTTAAATTTATACTTAAGAAGTCTGATTCTGGAATATTTACATGAGATCTGAACCGTTGATTTGCATCACAGCTAGGGTTAGCAGTGGGGATGGCGTCTGGAACTGAGCCCATGCCGGTGGATGGGCCGATTTTCAGCCTTGAAAGGCAAATAGAGGGAGTCGAGAAGCAAATATGTGAGGCTGAGGAGCAGCTCAAGGCAACAAATGATGCAGAGGAGGAGCGGTACTGGCGGAAAATGGTGGGGCAGCTGAGACAAAAGGAGATCCACCTGAGGGAAGAAAAGCTTATCTTACTCAAGGGTAGGCATTGGATTTTGGTCTTGACTTGTTCTTCCATCGCTGACAAATATTTTTTTTTGCAGCGCCTTCAGCTCCTACCACTGATTGTGGTAAGATTTACGATGTTCTCTGGTGAACTGACGAAGCGTTACTTGTGTGTTCATTGTGTTTGATCTTGATCAAGCAGATGTGCAAGGTATCTTGGACCATGTATGGAACGAGATACATGGAGAACTTCTTGAGCCAAGCGATTTGAAGGCCAGCTATCCAGACGTTTGCAAAGGGACGGTTCCCCAAGCTCCTGACAGTCGTAAACCTTGCCTTCTCTGGCATTGCCTCGAGGAGCCTTTTCGGGCCTCCAAATACATTCTGGATCAAGTGGATATAGCACGCCCTGGCCTGGTGGTCCTTTTCGATGTTTCCGGCTCTGGAAAAACTCGAACACTGTATGAGATTGCAGTGGACCGTTTGGCTCTGTATTTTGTTGGTGTTCCTATGGGACGGATTGGATCGGAGGGGTCTGCAGACTTGGATGCGCTGGTTAGTCGGCTAATGGTTCTGTATCCAGGAGACCAGTCAATTCCGATGCGCGTGACGCGGTGCTGCTTCAAAGCTGTTCTTCTCAGCAGATTCTTCATCCTAGACAAGTTGAAGGAGGTAGCAGGAAGCATGCCACCTCAGGTTTGGGCCAAGTACTGGTTGTTTAAGCAGGTTGGATTTGCGTTACTACCCTTCCATAATGACCCTTTCTACGTTCTAAGTGATAGACTACTCGAGTTAGTATCCAGTGACTGTGGGATCGAAGGGGTATTTGATCGTTTGATCGAGACACACAAGAGGGACTGGAGTGGGCCGATTATACTCGACGAATGCCAGGTGGTGCAGGACACCTTGGTGAATAGGTTTGATTCACCTACAGCTGGGTCAAGAACAAGATCTCTTTTGGATGTGTTTGTGCCGGCGTTGTTCGATGCTGGGTTTCGCACAAGCACGATCTACTATTCTGGTACAGGAGGAAGTATGGTTTCTGTTGCACGCAATATTTCTGCTACACTCAAACAGAGATTTTCAGTGGCAGTGTTCTGTCACTTTGGGGGATTTTATGAGGAGGCCGACCTGAAGGATTATGCTAGTCGGATCCTTAAAGATACATCACAGGTGGATTTTCACATGGTCTTCCAGTTATACAAGGGGCGGTATAGGTTTTTCGTTTCAGCATTAGAATCGTTTATTTCTGAAAAGCTACCGCTCAGCAAAGCAACTGCTTACTTTGTCGAATACGCCAACGAGGTTTCTACTAGAGAGTACAGGCCAATGGCAGTTAACACTTTGGGACGGAGTTCGCCTTTTCTTGACAGAACAGTCTACAGAAGTGTAAAAGACTTTTTTCGGAAGCATCCCCTGGCTCTCGAAAAACTGAGTCTTATACTCTTCCATCAGTTCTATGGATTGGATGCTGCCGTCAAGAACCCCAGCTTGAGTTTAATTCACTACGGACTAGCAAGGTTGGATGGCCGTCGGACGCTTGAAATGCAAGATTTGGAATCTTCGAAGGGAGGATTAGACACAGGGAACGTTCTACTGCGTATTGAGGAGCCTCTTGTTCTCCATTCTTTGTGGCACTATTTAACAGTTGGCGAACCAGCAGGCTTATCGAGTATAGCTGATACTGATTATAGCGGAATTGGGCACGGATACGAAATGATTGCAGTGGAGATGATTGCAAAAGCAATGGACGGGATGCAACCTGCAAATTTGATCTCTAGGTTTCTTCAAGATGGTGTGTACACGGTCACTTCACATAAGCTAGAGATTCCGGAAATCTACACCAGAAGAGCGAAGCTTGTGAAACCAAGGATCCACAGTGAACAAGTGGCGCAGATGAGACACGAGCATAGTAAAGGCTCGGATGTGCATGATGTCAACGCATCAAGATATACTTTGCAGGAGTACATCAATGCTGTCAAGGAGAGGGACGTCTTCCCATCCGTTCTATGGACAGGAGAATCCGGATTTGGGCCAGACGCCTTGTTTTTCCTAGACATGTCGGAGGGAGATGGAGATGATCAAGGACAAGTTTCAGAGACTGACCCTGCTTGCTCCACCTTGCAGCAGCAACACCCGATGACCCTTATTCCCGTTCTTGTGCAAGTTGAGACAAATAAGTCGCTTTACCAGGTAAGCAACATGTCATCTTTTTGATGTAATTTGACTTTTTTCTTTTATTGTAGGGTACTGTCAATAATGCTTTTTATAACTTGGATCTGAACAAGCTTTTCCAACACAAGAGTTCACTGACCCCAATTGAAGTTGCTGGTGCTAACTCCCTTCGAGAGTTAGCTCGTAATGGGTGTATTAAACTGGTGGTTTCTACAGACTTTGTCAATCTGAAGAAGCAGCTATGTAACCTCTATTTGAGGGACGAAGCATGCAGTAGTCAAATTTCTATTAGAAGAAGTGAAAAGAAGAATTTGGGCACAAAAGCCTTGTTTGGTGTTATCGGTAAAGATAACATCTTGGCTTTTGTTGATTCATGGCTGTTTGAGGCAATGTTTGTTCCTAAAGATGCAATTTGAGAAATTATTAAAAAACTGTAATTTGTACTTTCTGTTCTGGAAAGACTTCTTGGGCCCCACCCTTAGTGGGGAGCCACATTGCCATTGCCATTGTGAAGGTCTTTTTTATCACTCATTTTTCACTGTATCTTTCCATGGTAATGGTTGATGTTGATTTCTATAACCATTCTGGGAATACTTGCTATAGCAATGGCCTTCCAAATTTCTGCTGCAATCAGAGATCAAGTTTGCTACTTTCTCTTATTTGGTCTTGAGGCTCACACCTGAAGCCACACAAGTGGCTTTTCAGGTTTTACAGCCACTATATATTGGAATTACAACATTTATGGCTAGACAATTTGCGTGCTTTAGATATTCTTTCCTTACTACTATGACAGTAGGAGGTTGAAATTGCTATTGTTCAAGTGTAAATAAATTGGGTTTAACATTTATACTTAGCCAGATGAACATAGGGTAGAAACTCTTATGTTTTTCTTGTTGAGCATACTCGGTTTGGTTTAATTCTCTTTTACTCTATTTTGCACTACCTTGACAAGAACTCTCATGTATTGAGCCCACTTAAATATCATAATATATTCTTAACAATCTATTTTCACTATAAACAATTGCAATAAATAAGATATTTTTAGTTTATGAATGACTCAAAGAAGAAAATATATAGTCTCTCTTGCTAGCCTTTAGATTTGTGCAACAATCATCCTTTACATTTTCATTCTTGCATTGGTATTGTTGAGATTGAATCATCCTCTCATTCTAACTTCTTTATAGAAATAGATCTCTTAATTTATCATATTCCAAGTGTGGAGGACAAAATCAATAATGGGGAGTTTCCTCGAGTTAAAGACTACTATACCTAATTTATTGAAGAGCTTACTTTTGATTACTAGTGAACATATTGAGAGTTTAATTCTAAGATGCCTAATATAACTTTTTTGTCTTAGGTTAGAAATTCATTTCTATGGGCTTCTATAGTTATCTTAAGCATTGCCACAACTGTTGCACAAATGATGTTATCACTTTATATATAACTGTTTACAAAATGTTGAAAGATGAGATGGCAATATACAAGTACTTTTGAGTGATATTTGTAGATGAGAATACCAATTTGTAACTATGAGATTTGACACTAATACTAACACTATCATTAACATTTTGATATATGACAAGCTTTTCTTTTTAAGTAAGGATGAATTTAACTTTCTTATGCTTTAATCAATATATCAATTCCTTCTACACCTCATATATTGGGATTATGAGGAAGACTCATCTTGTATTTATTGTACCATAGTTTTTGCATGCTCATAAAGACTTCTAAAACCTCTAACTCTAAAAAACTCCAAATGACTATAATCTATAAATAAAAGAACTAACACGTATTGATAAACATAATTTACTTCCTTGAGATTGGAAGCAACTCACAAAATCTTTTGAGTTGGTATTTGAAAAAAATGATGTTCTTCAATAGTAAATATCAATTTACCAAAGTCACATGCTACCTCTACCATAAAACCACTACCTATTAAGTAATCAATCACAACACTATTTGGTGGGCAAAGGGAGTCGTTCCCTTTGGTTGCTTACAATCCACCACGCTTCCTTGCAAGTTCACGCTCTCGTGAATGGAAGTTGAGAGCCGCAACTCTCCCGAGAGCCCCGCTCTCTTGACACCCTACCCCTCGGGTCGAGCCCAGCAGGAACAAACTGGACCAGCCAGATGTCAATCAACTTGTGGTGTGATTCCCCTAGCCAACCAACAAATTTGGACTCGAGACCCCTCTGATACCAAATGTAAGCTCTTGAGTTTGGACTTCCCAGGAGGTCACCCAACCTAGTACTATTCAAACCCAAGAACGTTTAACCCCAAGTATCCCAAGACCCTTAACCGATTGGAAAAGGGGGTGCACTTTTATTCATGGGCCCTTTTCCCTCTATATTTGAACCCCATGGATCGTTTCTTGAGTCGTTTTCTTTGGTTACTTACAAATGTGCTATTGAGGAAATAGGAATAACTTATAGAAGAGCTAAGTGAATGGGAAAAATAATAAATAAGAAACTACTATCATATAATGTTTTGTCGATAAAAGTTTTTCCAACTCCTTGTTATAAGCATCTTATCAAGTTGGAATGAAATTACTACCAACAATTATTATTGTAAAAAATATGTGTTACAACATTTGGTTTGTAAAAGTCACTTTTTGTAGCACACATGAATTTGGAGCCGAACTCCAAGCCCGTTGCGCTACGAACGAGGGTCCGGTACAATCCCACGAGCACCAGCTCCCCGTATCCAGTTCCTGGGCGCAAAATGGTTTAGACGGAGTCTGGCACAATTTTGGCGTACTAGT